>NC_029794.2:93125616-93125884 GCF_000816755.2 Arachis ipaensis
AGTTTTTGGCGCCGTTGCCGGGGATTGTTCGAGTTTGGACAACTAACGGCTCATCTTGTTGCTCAGATTGGGTAACTTTCTTTTCGTTTTCTTTTTAAAAAAAAAAAAATTTTTTCAAAAATATTTCAAAACTTTTCTCATCTGTTTTCGAAAAAAAATTAAAAATGTTTTCAAAAATATATTTTTCTTCAGAATTTTTAAGAATGAATTCTAGTGTTTCATGATGATTTGTTGAATCCTGGCTGGCTGTAAGCCATGTCTAATTTTT
>NC_029794.2:93126044-93129625 GCF_000816755.2 Arachis ipaensis
AATTTTCGAAAATTACTAACATTTTTCAAAAACTATTTTCAAAAATCACTAACTCTTTTTCAAAAATTATTTTCGAAAATTCTCTTCTCTCTCATCTCTTTCTATTTTTTATTTATTTATTCATCTACTAACATCTCTCCCTCATTCAAAAAAAAAAAAAAGGATCTCTATTATTACTACTTTTCTGTGCCTTCTTCTTTGTCATATGAGCAGGAGCAAGGACTAGAATATTCTTGTTGAAGCAGATCCAGAACCTGAAAGGACTCTGAATTACAACTAACCAGTAAGCACCTGTTAGGAATTTTCAAACAAGAAGAGGAGATGGCAGTCGAAAATAATAATAATGCAAGGAGGATGCTTGGTGACTTTACTGCACCTAATTCCAATTTACATGGAAGAAGCATCTCCATGATCCTGGAAAGTTCATATTACCTTGTACCATAGGCACCATGTTCTTTAAAGCTCTGTGTGACCTTGGTTCAGGTATAAACCTCATGCCCCTCTCTGTAATAGAGAAACTGGGAATCTATGGGGTGCAAGCTGCTAAAATCTCACTAGAGATGGCAGACAGCTCAAGAAGACAGGCTTATCGACAAGTAGAAGATGTATTAGTAAAGGTTGAGGGCCTTTACATACCTACTGATTTCATAGTCCTGGATACTGGAAAGGAAGAGGATGAATCCATCATCCTAGGAAGACCTTTCCTGGCCACAGCAAGAGCTGTGATCAGAGCACCAAGTTGCTCACGTTGCCGGGGATTGTTTGAGCCTGGACATCACAATTTCGTGCATCAGTACACTTCTGAGAGGAATCCTGTGAGTAATTGGACACCTCAGAAGAAGGGAGTTCTTGAAATTGATACTCTGAATGCCATATTGGCCCAGAATAAAATATTGACTCAGCAGGTCAATATGATTTCTCAAAGTCTGAATGGAATGCAAGCTGCATCCAACAGTACTCAAGAGGCATCTTCTGAAGAAGAGGCTTATGATCCTTAGAACCCTGCCATAGCAGAGGTAAATTATATGGGTGAACCTTATGGAAACACCTATAACCCCTCATGGAGAAATCACCCAAATTTCTCATGGAAGGATCAACAAAAGCCTCAACAAGGCTTTAATAATGGTGGAAGAAACAGGTTTAGCAATAGCAAGTCTTTTCCAGACAGAGAATTCTGAGCAGAATCCATCTAACTTAGCAAATTTAGTCTCTGATCTATCTAAAGCCACTTTGAGTTTCATGAATGAAACAAGGTCATCCATTAGAAATTTGGAGGCACAAGTGGGCCAGCTGAGTAAGAAGATCACTGAAACCCCTCCTAGTACTCTCCCAAGCAATACAGAAGAAAATCCAAAGAGAGATTGCAAGGCCATTGGTATAACCATCATGGCCGAATCCAAGGAAGAAGGGGAGGACGTGAATCCCAAGGAGGAAGTCCTCCTGGGATGTCCAGTGATCAACAAGGAGTTTCCCTTTGAGGAACCAAAGGAATCTGAGGCTCATTTAGAGACCATAGAGATTCCATTGAACCTCCTTATGCCCTTCATGAGCTCTGATGAGTATTCTTCTTCTGAAGAGAATGAGGATGTTACTGAAGAGCAAGTTGCCAAGTTCCTTGGTGCAATCATGACGCTGAATGCCAATTTATTTGGTAATGAAACTTGGGGAGATGAACCTCCCCTGTTCACCAATGAACTAAATGCATTGGATCAACTGAGATTGCCTCAGAAGGAACAGGATCCTGGAAAGTTCCTAATACCTTGTACCCTAGGCACCATGACCGTTGAGAAGGCTCTATGTGACCTTGGGTCAGGAATAAACCTCATGCCACTCTCTATAATGGAGAGACTGGGAATCTTTGAGGTACAAGCTGCTAGAATCTTATTAGAGATGGCAGACAATTCCAGAAAATAGGCTTATGGATAGGTAGAGGACATGTTAGTAAAGGTTGAAGGCCTTTACATCCCTGCTGATTTCATAATCCTGGATACTGGGAAGGATGAGGATGAATCCATCATCCTTGGAAGACCCTTCCTAGCCACAGCAAGAGCTGTGATTGATGTAGACAGAGGAGAATTGATCCTTCAACTGAATGAGGACAACCTTGTGTTTAAAACTCAAGAATCTCCTTCTGTAACAATGGAGAGGAAGCATGAAAAGCTTCTCTCAGTACAGAGTCAACTAAAGCCCCCACAGTTAAACTCTAAGTTTGGTGTTGGGAAGCCTTAGCCAAACTCTAAGTTTGGTGTTGAACACCCATATCCAAACTCTAAGTTTGGTGTTGGGAGTCTATAAAATTGACCGGATCACCTGTGTGGCTCCATGAGAGCCCACTGTCAAGCTATTGACATTAAAGAAGCGCTTGTTGGGAGGCAACCCAATTTTTATTTATCTAATTTTATTTTTATTTTATTGTTCTTTCATGTTTTATTAGGTTCATGATCATGTGGAGTCACAAAATAAATAGAAAAATCAAAAATAGAATCAAAAACAGCAAAAGAAAAATCACACCCTGGAGGAAGGGCTTACTGGCGTTTAAACGCCAGTAAGGAGCATCTGGCTGGCGTTCAATGCCAGAACAGAGCATGGATCTGGTGTTGAACGCCCAAAACAAGCAGCATCCTGGCGTTCAGATGCCAGGAATGCACACTGAGGAAAGCTGGCGCTGAACGCCAGAAACAAGTATAGAACTGGCATTCAACGCTAGAAACATGCTGCATCTGGGCACTGAACGCCCAGAACAAGCACCAATTTGGCGTTTAAACGCCAGAATTGCATGCAAAGGCATTTTACATGCCTAATTGGTGCAGGGATACAATTCCTTGACACCTCAGGATCTGTGGACCCCACAGGATCATCTCAGCATTTGTGGACCCCACAGGATCCCCACCTACCTCCACTCATACTCTCCCCTCTTCTCATTCATCCTCTCTTCCCAATAAACACCCTTCCCTAAAACTCTTCACCAATCACCTCAATCTCTCTCTTCCCTATTACCTATTCACCACTCACATCCACCTACTCTTCCCCATAAACCTACCTCATAAACCCCACCTACCTTCAAAATTCAAAATCACTTTCCCACCCAAACCCACCCTAAATGGTTGAACCTAACCCCTCTCCCTACACTATATAAACCCCTCCATTCTTCTTCATTTTCACACAACACAACCCTCTCTTCCTCTTCTTGGCCGAAATACAAACCTCTCTCCCTCTCCTCCATTTCTTCTTCTCCGTCATCTCTTCTTTCTTCTCTGCTCGAGGGCGAGCAATATTCTAAGTTTGGTGTGGTAAAAGCATAGCTTTTTTGTTTTTCCATTACCATTGATGGCACCTAAGACCGGAGAATCCTCTAGAAAAGGGAAAGGGAAGACAAAAGCTTCCACCTCCAAGTCATGGGAGATCCATCTATGCAACTCGGCTGGAATTGACATAGAGGGAGATATCCTCATTGATGAGGACAAGCCCATCACTAAGAAAAGGATGGAGCAAACAAGAGCGCCTATTCATGGATCTCAAGAGACGCATGAAGAAGCTCATCACCAAGAAATCCCTGAGATGCCTCAAGGGATGCACTTTCC
>NC_029794.2:93129753-93144694 GCF_000816755.2 Arachis ipaensis
AACTCATAAAGTAGCTGTGTTCAAGAATCAACATACTGAACTAGAAGAATCAATAACACTATCTGAACTCTAAGTTCCTATAGATGCCAATTATTCTGAACTTCAATGGATAAAGTGAGATGCCAAAACTATTCAAGAGGCAAAAAGCTACAAGTCCCGCTCATCTGATTAGAGCTATGTTTCATTGATATTTTGGAATTTATAGTATATTCTCTTATTTTTATCCTATTTGATTTTCAGTTGCTTGGGGACAAGCAACAATTTAAGTTTGGTGTTGTGATGAGCGGATAATTTATACGCTTTTTGGCATTGTTTTTAGTATGTTTTTAGTAGGATCTAGTTACTTTTAGGGATGTTTTTATTAGTTTTTATGTTAAATTCACATTTCTGGACTTTACTATGAGTTTGTGTGTTTTTCTGTGATTTCAGGTATTTTCTAGCTGAAATTGAGGGACTTGAGCAAAAATCAGATTCAGAGGTTGAAGAAGGACTGCTGATGCTGTTGGATTCTGACCTCCCTGCACTCAAAGTGGATTTTCTGGAGCTACAGAACTCCAAATGGCGCGCTTTCAATTGCGTTAGAAAGTAAACATCCAGGGCTTTCCAGAAATATATAATAGTCCATACTTTGTACGAGTTTAGACAACGCAAAAGGGCGTTGAACGCCAGTTCTATGCTGCAGTTTGGAGTTAAACGCCAGAAACACATCACGAACCAGAGTTGAACGCCAAAAACATGTTACAACTTGGCGTTCAACTCCAAAAGAAGCCTCTGCATGTGTAAACTTCAAGCTCAGCCCAAGCACACACCAAGTGGGCTCCGGAAGTGGAATTATGCATCAATTACTTACTTTTGTAAACACTAGTAGCTAGTTTAGTATAAATAGGACTTTTTACTATTGTATTAGGAGATCTGATGATTTTTAGTTCAACTTTGGGATCATATTGATCACGTTTGGAGGCTGGCCATTCGGCCATGCCTGGACCTTCATCACTTATGTATTTTCAACGGTAGAGTTTCTGCACTCCATAGATTAAGGTGTGGAGCTCTGCTGTTCCTCATGATTTAATGCAAAGTACTACTATTTTATATTCAATTCAACTTATTCCGCTTCTAAGATATACATTCGCACCCAAGAACATGATGAATGTGATGATTATGTGACGCTCATCATCATTCTCACTTATGAACGCGTGCCTGACAAACACTTCCGTTCTACATGCAAACAAGCTAGAATGAGTATCTCTTAGATATCTAATACAGAAGACCGAGTCCGAGATATTAGAATCTTCGTGGTATAAGTTAGAACCCATGGATGTCCATTCCTGAGATCCGAAAAGTCTAAACCTTGTCTGTGGTATTCCGAGTAGGATCTGGAAAGGGATGGCTGTGATGAACTTCAAACTCGCGAGTGCTGGGCGTAGTGACAGATGCAAAAGTAGGGTGAATCCTATTCCAGTATGATCGAGAACCTCCAGATGATTAGCCGTGCCGTGACAGAGCATTTGGACCTTTTTCACAGAGAGTATGGGAAGTAGCCATTGACAACGGTGATGCCCTACATACAGCTTGCCATGGAAAGGAGTAGGAATGATTGGATGAAGACAGCAGGAAAGCAGAGGTTCAGAGGAACGAAAGCATCTCTATACGCTTATCTGAAATTCTCACCAATGATTTACATAAGTATTTCTATCTTCATTTTCTGTTTATTTATTATTATTATTCGAAAACTTCATAACCATTTGATATCCGCCTGACAGAGATTTACAAGATGACCATAGCTTGCTTCATACCAACAATTTCTGTGGGATCGACCCTTACTCACGTAAGGTTTTATTACTTGGATGACCCAGTGCACTTGCTGGTCAGTTGTATCGAAGTTGTGACAAATTATGAATTAAGATTAGAGAACCAAGTTTTTGGAGCCATTACCAGGGATCACAATTTCGTGCACTAGATGCAAAGGGAGGTATTAGAATTCACGGCTACCTTGACTAAGGTAGTTAGTCAATTAGCTTCCTAATATTTGGACACTCAAGGAACTCCCATAGCTACATGTGGAGAATCTAATGAAGAACATAGCATGAAGAAGAGACTAGGAATGCCAGTGGAAAGTGAGGAAAGTGACTTTCTACTAGAATAATTGGAGGAAGTCGTACCTGTTGAAGAGGAAGAAGTGGTTGAAGACTTAGGAGATGCTGAACCTCCATAGGAATCTAGAGTTGTAGAATATTCCTCCAAGAAACTTGAAATTAATGTTGAAGAGGCTAGTGCACAACCTCCAATGCATATTCCATATGAAGAATTGGACGGGATAGATCAAGAGGCAAGTTCCCTTGGTGATGATGATCATGAACTAAGTCTTCCTAGTGATGAGTCTACATCCGCAAATGAACTCCTTGAGTATGAAGAACCTTCTCTAATTGAGTTTGAGAATGATGTGGAAGTGGAAGTCCTTCGGCAAGGTTGGACGGGAGTTGAGTATGCTTTGTCAAGAACGTTGGAGACTTCTCTACCTAGGTTGCCGTCTACTCCTTCATTTGAGTGGGTAAAACTTATCTCTATTTGCTTTACTATCCCGCTTGAGTATGGTATTCTTGAGACGGATGGCCAACTTAGGAGGCTTTGTGGAATGAAGCATAAGAGAAGGATGTTTAGTGATTGGAGTTGCAAATCAATGCTCATCAATGTTGAGATTTCAAGAGCTAGATGCAAGGGTTAGACTAGTAATCAATTGGTCGGATCTAAGAGAAGAGTTTAGTACTTCATTGAGAATTCGGATTGCTTGCCACCCGGTTGGAACGAAGATGATCAACTTACAGACGGGTGTAGAAACAAGATTTGGGATCCCAGCATACAGGAGGATCAATTTTGGGAGCTCGAAACTTGTGAAGAACTTCATCAAGGCTTGGTGAATTTATTCGGGAATGTAGGAGCTTATTGGAAGTCCAAGCGTTGGTGAAAGTTTCAAGATGAGTTCAAGCACAAGCCACCATGACAAGGAGCTCACCAAATGTCCAACTTAAGGACTTTAACTAAAAGTGCTAGGTGGGAGACACCCCACCATCATAAATTCTTTCTATTTTCTCTTTTATTTATATTGGTAATAAGTTGCATTTTTATTTTTGGTTAGGTTTATTTAGTTTATGTTGTGGTTTTACTTATTTAATAAAGTCTGGCTTTACTTTGGCAGCTTGTTAGTTTAATATTTAAATAAAAAAAAGTGCATATGACGCATAAGCGTCAAAGACGCGCACGCGTCATATGGAGGCTCGCTCGCTACTAAAGAAGAACAGAGAGTTACGCTAGAAACGTGCGGGAGGGGTGCCTGGCGCACAAGCCACCCCACACGTACGCGTGACCCACGTGTACGCGTCACCTGAAATTTTGTCAATCCACGCGTAAGCGTCAGCGACGCGTAGGCGTGGTATGAAAATAGGCGTAAATTGGTGATTGAACAAAGAGTTGGGCTGCCACTGTGCTGGAAGCGTGCATTTAGCACGCGAGTAGTCACGCGTACGCGTGACCAACGCTCACGTGTCAGTGTGCATTTTTGGCCATCTACGCGTACGCGTGGACAATGCTTACGCGTCACATGGTTGTTTCTATTTTCACGCGTACGCGTGATGTATGCACGTGCATCGCGTCCGCTTCCTATTTTCCATTCTTCTTCTTTCTTCTCTCCTTTCTTATTCTTCCCTATTTCCTTTCTTCTCCCTTTTCTTCTTTCCTTTCTTTCTTTCTTCTTCTTCATTTCTTTAACTTCTCATCCTTATTCTCTTTTATTCTCTTTTGTTTATTGTATTGGCATACTGTCATTCATTGCATTTTAACTTTGTGCATGCTTTTATTTTCTTTTCTAAGTTTATTATTTTTCCATTAGTGTTAAATGTTCTTATTCAACTGTTGCATCTTTTCTTGCATTATTTTGGTGCTTCGTGACCTGTTTTATATTGTTGGGTATTATTATTCCTAGGTCAATGCTAATTTTTTTATGACACTTGTATTCCATTTCCATTGATATGAACTTATACTGTCTTTCTTGACCATGTAGTTGAGACCCTCATTATTTGGCATTAACCCACCCATATTTTATTTGTTTTCTTATCTTTGTTTCTGGGTTATTTTTCTTCCTTTTTCTCTTCTTTCAGGATGGCCATCGAGAAGGGAAAGGAAAAGCTTCTCAATGGGGGCAACAGACAAGTCCATCTACACAACCTTTGGAGAAAAGCATCAGTTGTAGCTACCCGTCCACTTGCACATCATTGCATGCACCGAGGACGGTGCAATCTTTAAGTGTGGGGAGGTCGATACTGACTTCCGTGGGTTAGTTACTTCCTTTTCAACACCAATGTTTAGTTTTCTTTGTTAGTTAATTGTTGCATTGCATAATAGATTGCATGTGTAGTTAATTGCTTGCATGTATGTACTGCTTGGTTGAAGTAATATTTTCTTTTCAAAGAAACTTGTTAGAGCATTTCACTAATTTGAATTAAAATTTTTGTTAAACTTGCTTGAAGAATTTTATTTTGGAACATGGTTTAGAGCTCGAACACACAAATCCAGTGAGATTTTGAGCCTATTTGATTGGTTGCATCTTATCAACCAATACTTTGTTTTGGTGTGTGTTGTTCTCTCTAAAATTGTGATCTTTGTCTTGCTTGATTCTATATTTCCATTATTTGATGTATGCATATACTTATATGATTGAGGCTTTGTTTCACTATAGCTCACATACCTATATGGCCTTACTGATGAGCGGATAATTTATACCCTTTTTGGCATTATTTTTACATAGTTTTTAGTATGTTTTAGTTACTTTTTATTAATTTTTATTAGTTTTTATGCAAAAAATTAAATTTCTAGACTTTAATATGAGTTTATGTGTTTTTCTATAATTTCAGGTATTTTCTGGCTGAAATTGAGGGACCTGAGCAAAAATCTAATTCAAAGGCTGAGAAAGGACTGCAAATGCTGTTGGATTCTAACCCTCCTGCACTCGAAGTAGATTTTCTGGAGCTATAGAAGCCCAATTAGTGCGCTTTCAATTGCGTTGGAAAGTAGATATCTTGGGCTTTCCTGCAATATATAATAGTTTATACTTTGCCCAAGATTTGATGGCCCAAACTGGCGTTCAAACACCCACCAAAGACCTTTTTCTGGCGTAAAACGCCAGAACTGGCACCAGAACTGGAGTTAAACGCCCAAACTGGCATCCAAGCTGGTGTTTAACTCTAGAAATGGCCTATTCACGTGCAAATCTCAATGCTCAGCCCAAGCACACACCAAGTGGGCCTCAGAAGTGGATTTCTGCACTATCTGCACTTAGTTACTTATTTTCTGTAATCCCTAGTAACTAGTTTAGTATAAATAGCACTTTTACTATTGTATTCATATGGTTGGAACCCTCTTTTCACTTTTATGTTATGTTTTGGAGGCTGGCCATTCGTTCATGCCTAGACCTTTTTCTCTTATGTATTTTCAACGGTGGAGTTTCTACACCTCATAGATTAAGGTGCAGTGCTCTGCTGTTCTTCATGAATTAATGCAAGTACTATTGTTTCTCTTTCAATTCACGCTTACTTCTTCTCCAAGATATACTCTTGTACTTAATTCAGTTAAGTCAGAATGAAAGGGTGACCCGTGACAATCACCCACTATCTTCGTTACTCGCTTAGCCAAGATCCGCGTGCCTGACAACCACAAGCGGTCTACATGATGTTCAACGTAGTCATTGGATGACAGCCGGAGTATAATATCTTGGGTCTCCAATCCACGATTTGCATCGCCTCTCCTGACAATAGAGCATCCGAATCCGTGAGATTAGAACCTTCGTGGTATAGGCTAGAACCAATTGGCAGCATTCCTGAGATCCGAAAAGTCTAAACCTTGTCTGTGGTATTCTGAGTAAGATCTGGGAAGGGATGACTGTGACGAGCTTCAAACTCGCGAATGTTGGGCACAATGACAGTGTGCAAAAGGATAGAGAGATTTTATTCCGACGCTAGTGAGAATCGACAGATGATTAGCCGTGCAGTAGCTGTACCTGGTATTTTTCATCCGAGATGAGAAATCCGACAGTTGATTAGCCGTGCAGAAACCGTACCTGGTATTTTTCATCCGAGAGGATCCTACAGCTTGCCATGGAAGGGAGCACGCATGGTTGGATGAAGACAGTAGGAAAGCAGAGGTTCAGAAGCAACAAAGCATCTCCAAACGCTTATCTGAAATTCCCACTAATGAATTACATAAGTATCTTTATTTTATTTTATGTTTTATTTATCTTTTAATTATCAAAACCCCATAACCATTTGAATCCGCCTTACTAAGATTTACAGGATGACCATAGCTTGCTTCAAGCCGACAATCTCTGTGGGATCGACCCTTACTCGCGTAAGGTTTTATTACTTGGACGACCCAGTGCACTTGCTGGTTAGTTGTGCGGAGTTGTGAAAAGTGTGATCACGATTCCGTGCACCGAGTTTTGGCGCCGTTGCCAGGGATTGTTCGAGTTTAGACAACTGACGGTTCATCTTGTTGCTTAGCTTAGGTAATCTTCTTCTTGTTTCAACCTTTATTTTATTTTCAAAAAAAAATTAATAAAATCATAAAACCAAAAAAAATTTTGTGTTTCTTGTTTGAGTCTAGTGTCAAATTTTAAGTTTGGTGTCAACTGCATGTTTTTTATTTTTCTTGAATTTTCGAAAATTCATCATGTGTTCGTCTTTGATCTTCAAGTTGTTCTTGATGATTTTCCTTGTTTGATCTTTAATTTTTCTTGTTTTGTGTTTTTTTTGTTGTTTTTCATATGCATTTTTGAATTCATAGTGTCTAAACATTAAAAAATTTTTAAGTTTGGTGTCTTGCATGTGTTTCTTTTCTTAAAAATTTTCAAAAATATGTTCTTGATGTTCATCATGATCTTCAAAGTATTCTTGGTGTTCATCTTGACATTTAAAGTGTTTTTGCATGCATTATTTGTTTTTATCTTAAATTTTTATGTTTTGTTTTATTTTGTTGTTTTTCTCTTTCTTCAGTAATTCAAAAAATCAAAAATAATATCTTTCCCTTATTTCACTCATAAAATTCAAAATTTTGGGTTGACTTAGTCAAGAATTTTTAAAATTTAGTTGTTTCTTGTTAGTCAATCCAAAATTTCAATTTAAAAATTCTATCTTTTCAAATCTTTTTCAAAATCAAATCTTTTTCATTTTTCTTTCATGTTTTTCGAAAATTCTTCAAAATAAAATTTTCAAAATCTTTTTCTTAATTTTATTTCACATTTTGAAAACTTTACTAACAATTAATTTTTTATTCAAAATTTTCAAGTTTGTTACTTTCCTATTAAGAAAGGTTCAATCTTTAGATTCTAGAATCATATCTTTTAGTTTCTTGTTAGTCAGGTCATCAACTTTAATTTTAAAAATCAAATCTTTTTAAATTTCTTTTTCAAATCTTTTTCAAACTAAATTTCAATCATATCTTTTTCAAAATTTAATTCCAAAATCTTTTTCTAACTTCTCATCTTTTCAAAAATTATTTTCAAATCTTTTTCAACTAACTACTTGACTTGTTTGTTTTAATTTTAAAAAAAGTTTACTATTTCTTATCTTTTTCAAAACCACCTAACTACTTTTCCACTTCTAATTTTCGAAAATCACTAACCACTTTTTCAAAATTCTTTTTAATTAACTAATTATTTTAAATTCTAATTTTATTTTATTTCTTTTAATATTTTCGAACACTAACTAAATAATTAAAATAAAAATAAAAATATTTTTCTTTTCCCTCTTCTTAAAATTCGAATACTCTCTCTCTCTCTCATCTCTTTCTATTTATTTATTTAATTACTAACACTTCTCTTCTACCCATAATTCGAACCCCTCTCTCTTCTCTCTGTTCAAATTACTCATCTCCACTCTCTTCTCATTCTTCTATTCTTCTATTCTTATACTCACATAAAAGAATCTCTATACTGTGACATAGAGGATTCCTCTTCTTTTTTGTTCTCTTCTTTTTCATATGAGCAGGAATAGGGATAAAGACATTCTTGTTGAAGCTGATCCTGAACCTGAAAGGACTCTGAAGATGTCATTGGACCACTCTGCTGGTGGATCTCTTCATCTGAAGAAAATGCCTGTAGAAGCCCAGGAACTCATTGAAATGGTTGCAAATAACCAGTTCATGTACATTTTTGAAAGAAATCCTGTGAATAATGGGATGACTCAGAAGAAAGGAGTTCTTGAGATTGATACTCTGAATGCCATATTGGCTCAGAATAAAATATTGACTGATAAACCACTATTTTATGGTTTATCTTATGCTTAATTGAGTGGTTTTTATCAACTCTTTACCTATTTATTCATACTAATCACATGTTTTATATTTTCCTTCCTGATTTTGTGCTATGATTGAAAACATGCTTCTTTGGCCTTTATATTGCTAATATTAATCCTTTCTTATCACCATTAGATGCCTTGATATGTGTGTTAAGTGTTTTCAGAGATTATAGGACAGGAATGGCTTAGAGGATGGAAAGGAAGCATGCAAAAGTGGAAGGAATACAAGAAACTGAAGGAACTGCTAAAGCTGTCCAGCCTGACCTCTTTGCACTCAAACGGTCATACTTGAGCTACAGAGATCTAAATGATGCGGTTCTAGTTGCGTTGGAAAGCTAACGTCCGGGGCTTCGATTTGATATATAATTTGCCATAGTTGCCCCGAAGTTAGGCGACGCGAACGCGTGAATGACGTGCCCGTGTCGCATCTGCAAACTTCAATCCGCGCGAACGTGTGGACGACGCCTCCGCGTCACTTTCCCGCGACCTGAACGTAACAGAAATCGCTGGGAGCAATTTCTGGGCTGTTTTTTACCTAGTTTTCAACCCAGAACACATAGATTAGAGGCTATAAAGTGGGGGAATGCATCTATTCATAATGATATTTTCATAATACATAATTTTAGGATTAAATGTAGTTTTAGAGAGAGAGGTTCTCTCCTCTCTCTTAGGATTAGGATTTAGGATTTCTCTTGCCTTCATGATTGTCTCTTTTTATCAGGTTCAATGTTCCTTTTATTTATTTTTCCAATTTAATTTATGAACTCTTCCATGTTATATATGATTTTCTTAATTAATGCTATTTGAGGTATTTCAGAATTATGATTACTTTCTTTTATTTATATAAATAATTTGGATTTTTCCCTTTTGGCTTTGGTTGAGTCATTGGAGATACTTGAGTTATCAAACTTATTGTTGATTGAAAATTGGAATTCCTCAAGAATTAATTTGAGTTCCAATAACTCTAGCCTTTCCCAAGGAAAGACTAGGACCTGAGGAATCAAAATTAATTCATCCACTTAACTTAACTTCATAGTTAGAGGTTAACAAAGTGGGAGAAAAATCCAATTCTTATCACAATTGATAAGGATAACTAGGATAGGACTTCCAGTTCTTATACCTTGTCAAGAGTTTTATTTTATAGTTATTTATTTATTTTACATGTCATACTGCTTCCTTACTTTCAAAACCCCCAATTTACAAGACTCATAACCATTAATAAGAACACCTCCCTGCAATTCCTTGAGAAGACGACCCGAGGTTTAAATACTCGGTTATCAATTTTAAAGGGGTTTCTTACTTGTGACAACCAAAACTTTTGTAAGAAAGGTTGATTGCTTGGTTTAGTAACTATACTTACAACGAGAGTTTACTATAACTTCTAAACCATCAATCTTCAGTTCTTTCATTGACTCAGCAAGTCAATATGATTTCTCAGAATCTGATTGGAATGCAAGCTACATCCGGAAGTACTAAAGAAGCTTCCTCTGAAGAAGAAGCTTATGACCCTGAGAATCCTGGAATGGAAGAAGTGAATTACATGGGAGAATCCTATGGAAACACTTACAATCCTTCATGGAGGAATCATCCTAATTTCTCATGGAAGGATCAACAGAAGCCTAATCAAGCTTCAATAATAATAATGGTAGGAGAAATAGGTTTGGCAATAGCAAGCCTTTTCCATCATCTTCTGAGCAACAGACAGAGAATTCTAAGCAGAGCCTCTCTAACTTAGCAACCATAGTCTCTGATCTATCTAAGACCACTCTCAGTTTCATGACTGAAACAAGGTCCTCCATCAGAAATTTGGAGGCACAAGTGGGTCAGCTGAGTAAAAGAGTTACTGAAACTCCTCCTAATACTCTCCCAAGCAATACAGAAGGGAATCCCAAAAGAGAGTGCAAGGCCATAATTATATCCAAAGTGGCCGAACCTGGAGAGAGCAAAAAGACAGTGATTTCCAGTGAGGAAGACCATGCTGGACGTCCACTGACCAATAAGGAGTTCCCCATTGAGGAACTAAAGGAATCTGAGGCTCATATAGAGACCATTGAGATTCCATAGAACTTAATGTTGCAGTTCATGAGCTCTGATGAAGATTCTTCCTCTGATGAGAATGAAGATATTGTTGAAGAGCAAGTAGCTCGGTATCTAGGAGCAATCATGAAACTGAATGCCTTGGTTCAACAGAAATTACCTCAGAAGAAACCAGATCCCGGAAAGTTCTTAATACCTTGTACCATAGGCACCATGACCTTTGAGAAGGCTCTGTGTGACCTAGGGTTAGGAATAAACCTCATGCCACTCTCTGTAATGGAGAAACTAGGGATCTCTAAGGTACAAGCTGCAAAAATCTCACTAGAGATGGCAGACAAATCAATGAAAAGGCTTATGGACTTGTAGAGGATGTCTTAGTGAAGGTTGAAGGCCTTTACATCCCTGCTGACTTCATAATCCTAGACACTGGGAAGGATGAGGATGAATACATCATCTTTGGAAGGCCCTTCCTAGCCACAGCAAGAGCTGTGATTGATGTGGACAGAGGAGAGTTGGTCCTGCAATTGTATGAGGACTACCTTGTCTTTAAAGCTCAAGGATCTTCCTCTGTAACCATGGAGAAGAAGCATGAAAAGCTTCTCTCAATACAAAGTCAAACAGAGCCCCCACATTCAAACTCTAAGTTTGGTGTTGGGAGGCCACCATCATGCTCTGAGTGTCTGCGAAGCTCTATAAGAGCTCACTGTCAAGCTATTGACATTAAAGAAGCGCTTATTGGGAGGCAACCCAATGTTATTTAATTATATTTATTTTTTTATTATAGACATTTGTTTTCCATTGTCATGTTATGTTTTCTTTAGGTTGATGATCATGTGGAGTCACAAAAACAGCTGCAGAATTAAAGCGGAATCAAAAAATAGCATCAAAAATAGCACACCCTGGAGGACAGGCTTACTGGCATTTAAACACCAGTAAGGATAGCAGAATGGGCGTTTAACGCCCATGCAGGCAGCATTCTGGGCGTTAAACGCCAGAATGGGCAGCATTCTGGGCGTTTAACGCCAGAAATGACAGCATTCTGGGCGTTCAGCAAAATGCCCAGTAAAGAAGGATTCCTGGCGTTTAACGCCAGCCAGGGTATCTGGCTAGCGTTAAACGCCCAAAGAGGCAGTCAAGTGGGCGTTAAACGCCAGAATGGATAGCATTCTGGGCGTTTAACACCAGGATGACACAAGGGAGGTAATTTTGTTTCCAATTTGATTTTTTTTATTTTTCATGTTTTAATTCATAATTTTTTGCATCAAACATATTTTAAACGTTCATCTTTTAATTTCTATTTTCAAATATTAATAACCTTTCCAAATCTTTTAAATTCTTCTTTTTTCACTTCTTTTCAACTCCTTCCAAAACGTTTTTAAAACTTACATATCTCTTCAAATTCTTTTCAACTCTTTTTAATTTTTCTTGTATACAGTAATAAGTTTTCAAAATTAATTGCATCATTCTTCTTCTACTCCCTTCTATCTTATTTTTGCTTGAGGATGAGCAAACCTTTTAAGTTTGGTGTGGAAAAAAGCTCTGCTTTTTATTTTTCCATACCCATTAATGGCACCTAAGGCCGGAGAAACCTCTAGGAAGAGGAAAGGGAAGGCAGTTGCTTCCAACTCCGAGTCATGGGAGATGGAGAGATTCATCTCAAAAGCCCATCACTAGAAAGAGGATAGAGCAAATAAGAGAGCCCACTCATGGACCTCAACAAGAGCCATGAGGGAAGAGCAACAAAGGCAAGGAAGAGATATTGAGGAGCTCAAGCACTCTATAGAATCTTCAAGAGGAGGAACTAGCCGCCATCACTAAGGTGGACCCATTCTTTAATTTCCTTGTTCTTATTTTTCAGTTTTTCAGTTTCTATGCCTTATGTTCTGTCTATGTTTTTTGTCTTTATTACATGATCATTAGTGTTTAGTGTCTATGTCTTAAAGCTATGAATGATTCCATGAATCTTTCACCTTTCTTAAATGAAAAATATTTTCTGAAAAAGAAAAAGAAGTACATGAATTTCGAATTCTATCTTGAAAATAGTTTAATTATTTTGATGTGATGGCAATACTTTTTGTTGTCTGAATGAATGCTTGAACAGTGCATATTTTTTATAGTGAAGTTTATGAATGTTAAAATTGTTGGCTCTTGAAAGAATAATGAAAAAGGAGAAATATTATTGATAATCTGAAAAATCATAAAATTGATTCTTGAAGCAAGAAAAAGCAGTGAAAAACACAAAGCTTGCGAGAAAAAATGGCGAAAAAAAAAGAAGGAAAAAGAAAAAGCAAGCAGAAAAAGCCAATAACCCTTTAAACTAAAAGGCAAGGGTAAAAAGGATCCAAGGCTTTGAGCATTAATGGATAGGAGGGCCCAAAGGAATAAAATCATGGTCTAAGCGGCTAAATCAAGCTGTCCCTAACCATGTGCTTGTGGCGTGAAGGTGTCAAGTGAAAAGCTTGAGACTGAGCGATTAAAGTCGTGGTCCAAAGCAAAAAAAGAGTGTGCTTAAAAGCTCTGGACACCTCTAACTGGGGACTCTAGCAAAGCTGAGTCACAATCTGAAAAGGTTCACCCAGTTATATGTCTGTGGCATTTATGTATCCGGTGGTAATATTGGAAAACAAAATGCTTAAGGTCACGGCCAAGACTCATAAAGTAGCTGTGTTCAAGAATCAACATACTGAACTAAGAAAATCAATAACACTATCTGAATTCTGAGTTCCTATGGATGCCAATCATTCTGAACTTCAGAGGATAAAGTGAGATGCCAAAACTGTTCAGAAGTAAAAGGCTACTAGCCCCGCTCATCTAATTAAAACTAATCTTCATTGATAATTCTGGAATTTAGTGTATTTTTTCTTCTTTTTATCCTATTTTGTTTTTAGTTGCTTGGGGACAAGCAACAATTTAAGTTTAGTGTTGTGATGAGCGGATAATTTATACCCTTTTTGGCATTATTTTTACATAGTTTTTAGTATGTTTTAGTTATTTTTTATTATATTTTTATTAGTTTTTTATGAAAAAATCATATTTCTGAACTTTAATATGAGTTTGTGTGTTTTTCTATAATTTTAGGTATTTTATGGCTGAAATTGAGGGACCTGAGCAAAAATCTGATTCAGAGGCTGAGAAATGATTGCAAATGCTGTTGGATTCTGACCCTCCTGCACTCGAAGTGGATTTTCTGGAGCTACAGAAGCCCAATTGGTGCAATCTCAATTGCGTTGGAAAGTAGACATCTTGGGCTTTTCATAAATATATAATAGTTCAGACTTTTCCTGAGATTTGATGGCCCAAACTGGCATTCAAACGCCCACCAGAGACCCTTTTCTGGCGGAAAACACCAGAACTGGCACCAGAACTGGAGTTAAATGCCCAAAGTGGCATCCAAGCTGGTGTTTAACTCTAGAAATAGCCTATGCATGTGTAAAGCTCAATGCTCAGCCCAAGCACACACCAAGTGGGTCCTGGAAGTGGATTTCTGCACTATCTGCACTTAGTTACTTATTTTCTCTAATCCACGATTTGCATCGCCTCTCCTGACAACAGAGCATCCAAATCCGTGAGATTAGAACCTTCGTGATATAGGCTAGAACCAATTGGCATCATTATTGAGATCTGAAAAGTCTAAACCTTGTCTGTGGTATTCCGAGTAGGATCTGGGAAGGGATGACTATGACGAGCTTCAAACTCGCGAATGTTGGGCATAGTGACAGTGTGAAAAAGGATAGAGAGATCCTATTCCGACGCTAGTGAGAACCGATAGATGATTAGCCGTGCGGTAGCTGTACCTGGTATTTTTCATCCGAGACGAGAAATCCGACAGTTGATTAGCCGTGCAGAAACCGTACCTGGTATTTTTAATCCGAGAGGATCCTACAGCTTGCCATGGAAGGGAGCACGCATGGTTGGATGAAGACAGTAGGAAAGCAGAGGTTCAGAAGCAACAAAGCATCTCCAAACGCTTATCTGAAATTCCCACCAATGAATTACATAAGTATCTTTATTTTATTTTATGTTTTATTTATCTTTTAATTATCAAAACCCCATAACCATTTGAATCTGCCTGACTAAGATTTACAGGATGACCATATCTTGCTTCAAGCCGACAATCTCTGTGCGATCGACCCTTACTCACGTAAGGTTTTATTACTTGGACGACCCAGTTCACTTGCTGGTTAGTTGTGCGGAGTTGTGAAAAGTGTGATCACAATTCCGTGCACCACTTACCCTTTCATTATCCTTTGCAAACCAATGTTGAGCCTTTTTAACCCCATTTATTCTTTACTTTAGCTCATCATTAACTCTAAGCAGAAAATAATATTGTCCTTAATTTGAATCCTTGGTTAGCTTAGACTAGTGAGGGTGCTCATGATTTAAGTGTGGAGAAATTGGGTTTGGAAACATTTGGTTTGAGAATTGGGTGTTGTGTATTGATGCCAAGGCATCTTAGGCTAGTTTCACTAGCCTTTTTTCTTTTATTTTTAGTTGTTTTATGCATTTTCTTGAGCCTTAAGTAATCATTTTGGGCCAAATAGTCATGCTTGTCTTAAATCATTCAA
>NC_029794.2:93144721-93151564 GCF_000816755.2 Arachis ipaensis
CCCACGTTTAAGCTTCAGTTTAACCTTAAACTGAAGCTTAAACGTGTTCGACAATTCCACACTCCAGGGTTGCCTTCTTCCATTTCCACGTTTAAGCTTCAGTTTAACCTTAAACTAAAGCTTAAACGTGCTCGAGCTAGTGCCTCCAGGGAGTGCCAGCGTTTAAGCTCCAGTTTAAGCTTAAACTGGAGCTTAAACGTGTTATATGGAACAGCTTGACCATGCCTTCTTCAAACATAAATAACTTGAGCTACAAAACTCCAAATGAAGTGATTCAAAATGCATTGGAAAGAAGACATCTAGAGCTTTCTAAGCATATATGGCATGCATGGTGGATACTAAAAATTGAGGGAGAAAACAGCCCCGTAATGTGCATAGAAGAGCATAGTACCAACATGCAATCAGGCCAGCTGACCTCTTCACCTTCCATGGAGTATAACTCGAGTTGTAGAACTCCAAATGAGGTACTTCCAGTTGCGTTAGAAAGCTGACATCCATAGCTTTCCAACGAGGTATAATAGTCTATATTTGGCATCAAATTGGCAAGGTTGACAAGAGAACAAAGTGACGACTCAAGAAAGGGGGGTGCAACGTTTGAGTGTAGTTTAATGGATCATTATCCTTTTTGGATCAATTATGTCACTCTACCCTTCAAGCAAGCAAGGCCCATCAACAACACCAAATCAAGGCCACAAGAATCATCTAGAATAGTTTATTTTCATTTGATTGTAATTTGCTTTGAATTTCATTTTCATTTTGTAATTTAGGGAGCCTATTTAAAGGCCTTAGTTTCTGCATTTGAGACACGGGGGGATTGAAGGGGAATCCAGCCCCTGAGGGGGACTTTTACAAACTTTTTGAGAGGGGGGAACTTTGGATCATTTTCTTTTAGTTTTGTAATTGAATTCAGAGCTATGACTCACTAAACCCTTTCATTGGGTTAGGGAGCTCTATTGTAATTCAATGAATCAATAATAGTTTTATCTTCTTCTTCAATCTTTTCTCTTGAATTTTGTTAAAAAGCTTCTCGATCTAATTCCATTGGGTAGTTGTCTTGGGAAAGAAACTGCCCATAATTGGAATCCTTCGGAACCTTGGGAAAGGAATGGAGGATTCATGCTAGAGAAGCTTTCTCATAGTGAATTGGATTGGGGTTTGGATGGATATTGTGACATGTAATCCTACCAAATTGTGGTTCATGAAACTGTGTGGTATAATCAGTGATCGAGCATCATCTCTTCTTATGAACATTTAAACCAAGGGATTGGGAATTTGTTTGTTTTTAGAGAGAATTGGTGAGCCAAGGGATTGGGATCCAATCATATAAGATTGCCAAGCAAAATTCAATGAACGCATTGGTTGAGGAAGAGATAAACATGTTTTGATTCGGAGATCTCAATATCTCCTAACACCCAATGAATTCCCCATCTCCGATTTCCACTTTCTCTTTACATTCTGCAACTCAATTCATGCAATCACCCCCCATTCCCTTTTAATTTCAGCAATTTGGCTTCTGCTCTTTAATTCATGCAATTTAAGATTCCGCCATTTCAATTTCTTGCCATTTACGTTTCCCGCCAATTTTACATTCCGCAATTCTCATCTAATTCTTGATTCCGCTCAACTAGACACACTTCTAATCCGAATTGCTCATTCAACCAATCCTTGTGGGATTCGACCTCACTCTATTGTGAGTTTTTACTTGACGATAACCGGTGCACTTGCCGGAAGGAATTTTGCCGATCGTGCAATTTCCTAAATCGTGGCATAACTAGTTTATGCGCATCATGTATTTTATGAAAATGTGAAAAAATGTTGAGGATATGTTTATGCATTCAATACCTTAATCGTATGCATTGAGAAAAATAAAAAGAAAAAAAATAAAAAGAAAAAAAAGAGAAAAGAAAAGAAAAGAAGAGAAAAAGAGCAAATAATAAAAGGGGATAAAATGCCCCAAAGTAAATGGTGATAGCAATGCATATGAGTTGTACTCAAGTTCGGAAGCATGGTTAATGGATAGTTAAACTTTATATTCTGATTACATGGATTGTCTTAAGTTAGGTGGAGAGTTTAGGTTAATTAAGGATTCAGAGTTTAGTCCACTTGACCAAATACAATCCTAACTTGACCCTTATCCCATTACAACCCTTAAAAGACCTCTTGATATGTGTATTTATGCATTAAATTTTTGTTGATTGGTAGAAGAAGAGCAAGCCTTAGAAAGCAAGGTTAGTAGAGAATTGAGAAAATCGAACCTTAAACACTTAAGTGATTAGAGTGTATACACTTCCGGTGAGGGTTCGATGCTCGATTTTTTATTCCCGGCTTTCACGAGCTTTCTTCTTTTGCAAGTCTATTTGTACTTCATTTCATTATTTGAATTAGTGGAATCCAGTTCATATTTGTTCTTGGAAAATTTGTTTACTTCTAACCAAGTAGGTAGAAACATTTTGCATTTAGTTGCATTCATATAAATAGTTTACATTTCATAAATTCTACCATTCCTCCTCACCTCCTTTATAGCTTCTCTTGAGCTTAACATGAGGGCATGCTAATATTTAAGTGTGGAGAGATTGATAAACCGCTATTTTACGGTTTATTTTGTCTTGAATTGTGCGGATTTTATCCATTATTCTCACACTTATTCATTTAATTTGCATGTTTTACATTTTCCTTCCTAATTTTGTGCCATGATTGAAAACATGCTTCTTTAGCCTTAAATTACTAATTTTTAATCCTCTCTTATTACCATTCGATGCCGTGATATGTGTGTTAAGTGTTTTCAGGTTTTCCAGGGCAGGAATGGCTTAGAGGATGGAAAGGAAGCATGCAAAAGTGGAAGGAACACAAGAAATTGAAGTTTTGAGAAGCTGGCAGCGACGCGCACGCGTCGATGACGCGTACACGTGACCAGGAATTTGTTTAACGATGCGTACGCGTGGCTGACGCGTATGCGTGACGAGCATCACGTGCTGCAATTTACAGAAAACGCTGGGGGCGATTTCTGGGCTACTTTGGACCCAGTTTTAGGCCCGAAATTACTGATTAGAGGCTGCAGAATGGAGCTAGAAGGGGGGATTCAAGGAATCATTCAACAATCATTCACATTAGTTAGGTTTTAGACATAGAATTCTAGAGAGAGAGGCTCTCTCCTCTCTCTAGGTTTTAGGGATTTTAGGTTTAGCTTTCATCAAATTCAGATTTTTACTTCACTTTAATTTAGTTTTCTTATACTTTTATTTGTTCTAGTACTTTAGTTTATCTATCTTCTCTTGTTGATTTATTTATTCTCCAATTTAGTTATGAACTCTTCATGTTAGATTCAATTTCCTTTTTAATGCAATTTAAAGTATTTCATGTTTATTGCTTCTTCTTCATTTGTTGTTATTGATTCCTTGCAATTGGTTGTTTAGATTTTATTATCCCTTATTAATTTTCTATGCTTTTATTTTGTGCCTTCCAAGTGTTTGATAAAATGCTTGGTTGGATTTTTAAATTAGCTTTTTTGTATTCTTAGTTTAGATTGAGTAATTTGGAGACTCTTGAATTATCAAAAGTCTTTTGTTGATTGGTGTTTGAAAGTTGCTAGTTAGCTTGAGCTTCACTAACTCTAGTCTTTGATTAGGACTTGTGAACTCAAGTTGATTTACTCACTTGACTTTCCTTCAACTGTTAGAGGTTAACTAAGTGAGTGCAATTTGCAATTGCCGTCACAATTGACATTGATAATGAGGATAGGAATTCCTATTCTCAATCCTTGCTAGGACTTTTCTTAGTTGTTATTTTATTTCCTTGTTATTTTACATTACTTGTTCCTTATTTTAAAAATCTAAAAATATACTTTCTCATAACCAATAATAACTACACTTCCCTGCAATTCCTTGAGAGACGACCCGAGGTTTAATACTTTGGTTAATTTTATTGGTTTTACTTAAGTGACAAACAATTTAAATATTGATTGAGGTTTAATTGTCGGTTTAGACTATACTTGCAACGCGAAAATTTTTGTGAAAATATTTACCGACATTTTTCCTCCGTCAATGCTACGCTACTCCTACTCCTACTATGTGTTTTCCTATCTAAAATTGAGCTCCCCAGCTAATGTGTTGTTGCTCCTTCATATAGCCTTTGATTTCTGCATCCAAGCCTTCAGAAATGGGCCAAAAGAGTCCCAAAATCGCGAGCCATGTGACTTTTTAATGGAGTCACGCGCTGGTACCTGTGCGTACGCATAGGGAGTTGTGCATACGCACACATGGCTGTGTACTTCTCTTTTGTTTTCTTCATGTGTTCTCCCTTTGTACATGCTTCCTTCCACTTTCGCCTTGCCAAACTTGTCTCTAGGACCTAAAATCACTCAACAAACATGTCATGGCATCGAATGGCATCAAAGTGGGAATAAAATCACTAATTTAAGCACGAAAATGCATATTTTCACAATTAGGCATAATTTAGAGAGAAAACACAAAAACATGATATTTACATGAATAAATGTGAGTTTATATGATGAAATTCACTCAAATCACACCAAAATTTATCATCAAATATGGATTCATCAATTACCGCTGGAGAGATTTTAGTCAATTTCTTTATGTTACCTCCTATAAACATGAAGGACGGATAATTCTACCGTGGTGATGGAAAGATTCTTCCTTACCTGCTGATGCATTGTGTCACATCGTAGAAGGTAACATGTGTCTTGGAATCTTAGTGCATCTTGTAAGATGTTGCATATAGGACTAGAAGTTTGCAGAAAGGGCCCCATGGTTCAGAGAATTTATCTTGTGAATAATTGTGACGAGAGATTATTAGAGGCTTATTAAGAGTAGGTAAATATTTCTTTTGTAAATATTAAGTACGATAAGAATATATTATTTTAATATAAAGTTAGTGGTCTATTCGATGGGCCTAAGAGCGTGATAGTGAGGTGGGCCGTGTGAATGGGGTAAACGTAGTGATGGATTCAAACCTATGGTAGTGTAATACGATGAAATTGCTAATATTCTATTATAGGTTATTTTGGTCTTATTGTATTGTTTTAAGGCTGATGGCCCCATTGTATTTAAAAAAATAACAAAAAAACGAAGTCAAGTAAAAGAAAGATTGCTATTCTAGGAAGAGCCCTCCTGATGGATTGTGAGACACCGTAGAAGGCATTGGTTTACATCGAGAAGAAAAATCTAGATCAAGCCATCCTGGTATTGATTGAGGACGAGTTGGTTATTTTTCACTAACGTGGGTAGATGGTTCACGGAATAGATACTCTGTCAGGCTTCGATGGAGATGAATTTGAGGGTGAGCCGAAAATGTCGTGTGAGGTAGATTTTCGTATTCTGCATATGTGTATGTGCGGTTTTGTGTTGTTGATTTTGTTTAGTCAAAGGGAAGTAGAATACGTTATAAATTTGAGTTGGTGGAGTCTCATTTGTTGGCTAAGGAAAACCTGACCTATTGTAGGATATTGCGATAGGAGCTTATGTTTCTTTGATTTGGAGTTTATTTCTAAGTACGAGGAGATTATTGGCATCCAATTTAGGTACGTAGGAGTTTTTCAAGGAGTTGATGTTTGTCCAAACATGTGTAGCTATAATATAACTATAGCTCTAAAGATATGCGTACATATAGAGATATGATAATTGGAGTTTTAATTTGTGGTGGGTGATTAATCTTTGATATTATTTCTGTAAATGGAAGGAAACCCGAGTGAGGGTGCATGCGAATGTGCAGGAACCTAAACCGATGCGGTTGAGGATGAAACACATGAGTATTTAAGTGGTGGGAATGTAGGGTACGAGCAAATAGGTGAGTATGAAGATGTTTTGGGGTTGAGCGTGGATGATATACTTAGGAAGAGTTGGAAGAGCATAGATGGTGCTTGTGAATTTTACAGCAAGTATGAAGATGTTTTGGGGTTGAGCGTGGATGATATACTTAGGAAGAGTTGGAAGAGCATAGATGGTGCTTGTGAATTTTACAGCAAGTATGGTAGATGTCACAAATTTGGCATATGGAAAGGTGGTTAAATATAGGTTTTTCCTAATCTAAGAATAACACGTGACAATGTCTAACTTTTGGGATTTTTTTAAAATAAATATTTTATTCACCGGTATCAATAATTTGAACACAATTTACATGTTTGTGTCTTATTACTTATCAGTAATTAATTTGTTTACGAGATATGAGTATTTGCAGGTATAAAAATATAATTTTTATAGGTATAAAAATATAATTTTTTAAAATAATAAAATAGTATTAATAATTTAATTTTGACCAATTTAAAAAATAAAAATTGATATATTTTGTTACTATTTAGATCGACTTTAATTAATTTATATTTTATCTATATTTTAAATTTAAATTAATAAATTTTTCATGTTGTTTGTACTAAACTTTTTAAAACGGTTTCAAACAATGGGGGAGATGGACGGTTTTAACTTACTCATTCTAGATTAGCGGGCATACAGTTCACGTAAAAAAATCACTAATTTCTAGAATGGGTGAATTCACATAAAAACAGTGATTTAAAACTGTCTATTTAAAACGAGTATATTATTCTTATAGAAACTAATACATTTGAATTAGTACTCAAGAAGAGTACATGAAAAATTTTAAAAATTTTGTTATATTACAAATTTTAAATTTAAATTATATGTCGTCGAAATCTTGTTTATAAAATTTTTTAATTTTTTATTCTTTTTTAATACTAATATAAATGTGTTAGTTTTTAAGAAAAATAATATGTTGATTTTAAATAAGAAGTTTTAAATTACATGACATGATCATTACTGTTTTTTCTAGAAATTATTGTACGCCTACTAATTGATGAGTTAAAACCGCTTATCT
>NC_029794.2:93151577-93156351 GCF_000816755.2 Arachis ipaensis
AAGATATCAATTAATTAAAATCAATCTAAGCAGCAACAAAATATACAAATTTTTTTTTTGAATAAGTGAAAATCAAATTATTAATACCATTTTATTCTTTTGAATAAAATTTAAAATTTACATGAGATAAACCATTTTTATTTTATCTTAATGTAATACTCAGACAAGTAGTAAACATACTAGCATTTTATAATCTTTTATTAATGTTTTCATGCAATTATATATTTTAACTAAAATATTTAAACTTTGTGTATAGGATTTTCATCGTAGGGTTTTCGCAAGTTATTTTTGTTCATTAGAGTTTCTTAAATTCTCGCTCTCTTTTTATGGTTAGGCACCAGGATTAAGCCTGTCTCTAATTTCATAGCACTAAATCTTTCAATTGTTCAAACATTTGTTAATTAATCAATTTACATATCATTTTAATCTCTTTATAATTAGCTAACTTATTAGTGTATCTACCTAATACATCTATCGTAAATTCTACTAGGATAAACTAAATCTATCTCGTCTAACCTTACATAACTACGTTGTCACCATTTTTTCTATGGTGGAGCTATGTTATCACTTAATTACTACAATATTACGTACCAATCAGGATTTATAATTAAGCATTTAGGGTTAGAGTACCTTGATCTCTGATATTAAATTGAACAATGTAATATTTTTTACTCTTAACTTAGTCCTCACAAAAATACATCTAATAATCTAACAATCCAAAGTCACATTTTTTTAGAATCAAACATCCACATACAAATTACACACGCATATACAACGGCCAAACCCACACATATACAACAGCCAAACGCATACTTTTAAACTACAATACACACTCTTATCCCTAATTAACTATCATATTTGTTATTCCATATTACCAACATAATTATAATATATCCTAAACTTTAAACCCTAAACCTAAAACCTAGTTACTTGCTCATAAATCCTAAGTCCTTGCCCATAAAACAAAATCACTCAATACTTAAACCATAAATCTTCATAGGTAAAACCATAACTATTGCCTCTCATCCACATTAACAAACATTAATATATTTTTCATGACAATTTGTAAAATCAATAACTACAAATTAATCACTATGAAAAATATAATAACCAAACTCTTCAACACATGATCTACCTTTCAATCTTTCTCTTCCACAATCACTAAAAGCTAATGTAATCACCATAACTATAACACTCTAATCCTCAAAAACTAAACTTCTATATAATCTCCATTGAAAACAGATTCTTGGTAAACCACAAAAATAACATAATTAAATCAACCCACGATCAAACCATTTTAGCTATTCACATTAATTTTTTTTTTTTGGGTATGTGCTACCACGTCAAAATTATTATAATATTTTTTTCATTATCAGGCCCATTGAACTGGATTTGATTCTTGCTTGCATAAATACCTACAATTCTGCCATTATTACTTGCATAAATATCTACAACCTCGCCACATTCTCATACCCGGCCCACAGCAAACTGACCTTCTAAGCCCCATTGCATAAGTAATGGAGCTCCAATAACAACATAACAAAATAATACTTTGCATCATAAATTAATATTTTAGTGTGATTTAATTAGCATTCCATTTGTATTGTATTATTAACCACTTAACATGTATTACAGTGGTTGTTCAGAGACATATCCTAAAAAAAGAATGGGCCCACAACTACAAATTCTGTAACAACAGCAACAGCTGTGTACAGAAAATAATATCCAATGGACACGCGTTCCACCCTAAACTGTGACACGCACTCTTCAGCAGGGAAGATATCCTTAACACTGTATAATCAGAGAAAAAATGAAATTTTCATACTTACTCCAAAATTATTTTTTTTATCCGATTACACCAGACTTTCTGGTTTATCAAAATAAGCAATATTAAGAAGATAGAGTTTCTTTGAAGTCACAAATGTCGTAGAAAATATTCTCTTCTTTTCTCCACGAATATTATCATGGTGTATTCAAATTCATAAATTTGTAAAATACACACAAGTTACACCTGGAGAGATTTTATTCAATTTCTTTCTGTTACCTTATATAAACATAAAAAATCATCTAAATCATTGACACTTTCAACGATAAGATTTATTTGAATAAAGGAGAATACTTGGACATACAAGTTGTGCCGTTTAAAATGACCTGAATTTAATGATTTGACCCATTTAATTATTTCAAATGAGTAGATATGGATAAAGAGAATTAATAAATTTGGTTAATCTATGAATTAAATATATTGTCCTACACCTACAAAACAAATAAGTTGGTCTATTTAACCTGTTTATTTTTTTATTATTTTTAATTTTATTTTTAATGTTTTTTTATAACTTTTTAATAACCTAACTTAAATATCTCAAGTTTTAATCAAAGTATCTCAAATATTTAACCCAAATTTTATATGTATCCAAAACTTTATTATTTTTATTTGTTTTTTTAGTAAAAATTTGTCTATTAAAAAAATAAAAATGAAATATTATTATTATTATTATTATTATTATTATTATTATTATTATTATTATTATTATTATTATTATTATTATTATTATTATTATTATTATTATTATTATTTGTAAGCATACAAATCATTTGTAAATACAATATGTAACACTCCGTCACCCTAAGCCTTACATCACGTTGTAAAGCGAAGGATAACAAAGTGCCACGACGTTCTAAGGCTCATATAATATTATATATGTAGAAGAAAATAGTAATACTAGAAGTCTGATGAAGGAATAAAGGCTCAAATTGCATAAAGCAGAATTACGAAACGTGAAGCGTTCACACACGAAAAATAAACGCAGAGATACAAACAGAACAAAACATAATATATGTAAAACCTTATAGATAGCTCTAGGATACACAAGGTAACACTTAAATTAAATAAGACATATATATAAATATGATATACAAAAAGAGGACTAGTCACAGCCTGCGGAGTTTAGGCCAGCTAGTCAAACTGAATACAACGGAATTTGAAATTTTAAAACAGCTTATACAACTTATCTCTCAAATCAAGCCTCTAAGGCCATAAAGTCTAAAACAGAAAGAGTGAGAGAAAATACTACAACCAAAATAATCAAAATACCAAAAGAGAGCATAAGATCCTCTGCTCTGTCACCATCTCGCAACTCACCAAGGTGGGTTACGACCTGCATCTGAAAAGTAACAACAACATATGGTATGAGAACCGAATGTTCTCAGTATGGTAACAGTGCCCAATATATAAGATGTAAGGTTCTGGGACGCCAAAGGCAATCCTAGAACTTCACATCGATACCGATATTCAAGCTTAACTCTAAAAACACATAACTTAAACCAAACACCATAAACAAGGTTATCTAATCTTTAGGAGGATTTTTAACTAATATCAAATCACACCGCTATATCCCACATCCTTCACCAACCTAACCTCTATGCGATCCCATCGCCACCGCCTACCGAGCCTTCTCAATCCCAAAAGAAAATACAAGTAATGCAGACAAGTAAAGCACAAGTAGATACGTATACAACAAATAGAACAATTAGCAAGTAAACATGTGATTCATTTAGGCATAACAGAAATTAAGCAAAGCAATCAAATAGGTAGAAGATGCATATGATGAATGTCTTTTCTATTGGCTCGTGATATCACTTATCGGTCTATAAATGCCAACCCGACACATCCTTCCGGATGTAGCCTTTCTGCCACGCCCAGAGATATAGACTATGCATATTCATGCAGTAGAAAAATCTGCCACGCCAGAGATATAGGTTCCACACACTCATGCAGCAAGGAAGGAAACAACAACAACTGTCTCATCATAAATCATTCCAAAGATATAGTGCTGGGCAAACTCTTGCAGCAGAAAAACTGCCACGTCGGAGATATAGGCTCCGCACACTCCCGTATAATCTAACAATTTCATTAATCCTTTCCGAGTTCTCAACTCATCATAACCATCCCATCACCGGTTTTCAACTTTTCAAATTCATCATAATCATTCCCATTTCTCAGTAATATCTTCAACCATAAACTTCACAACTCAACATTCACCCAATCAAGCTAGAAATTACACAAATCTTCCAAACCTATGTCACTGGCTCTAAACTCATAACTAAAATATCCCTTTTTATTCACTTATTATTTCTTCCTTAATTCAAGACCCTAAAACTGGCAAAAAGGTTTTAAACAAGTGTTACGAAAGTTTGCAAGCTTGCCGGGAAGGTAAAACAGTTAAAAACAAGGTTTTCATTGAAAAACAGGGCAGTGTGCGTATGCATAGAGTTGTGCGTACGCACACCCAGAAGAGGTTTCCCAGCTTGTGCATACGCACGATTAGTGGTTTAGGTTTATTTGACCCCCTTTGGGCCAAAATTTTTAGAATTAATGTCCGATTTTCAATTTCAAATTATTTTTATCTTTTTAAAACAATAAATTAAATTTTCGAAATATTATTTTCTTAAAACACGATATCGAACAGTCTAGAACCGGTACTACCGGCTTAAGCACCGGTACACATTTTTATAAAAATCTTTCGCAAAAAATACATTTTCCAACTCAAAAAAATTTATTGAAATCAAATTTTACCTTTTTATTTTCAAAATATCATTTCTAAATTTTCAAACCTATTTCGAGTGATTAAATTATTTTTTTATTAAAGCGGTTAAGTCGGTTCTTATACAATATTATTGAATGTAAACACAATATTATAGAATACATACATGTATAATAATTTATTAATTCAGCTATTAAATATATTTAGAACTTGATACACCCGCACATACG
>NC_029794.2:93156378-93165455 GCF_000816755.2 Arachis ipaensis
TTTGTATATTTTATTTTTCTACAAACATAAATTCTTTTTTGTTATATTTATAATTTTTCTTTTCATTGAACAACATAATGATATATCGGTTAAGTTAATTAAATAAATATTATATTCATTTATTTTTAGAGTAAAGTATCGTTTTGTCCTCTACGTTTGGGTTGAATCCTATTTGTGTCTCTAACGTTTAAATTGTCTTATTTGTATCCCTAACATTTGTAAAAGTGATTCAATGTTATACTGCCATCGATTACACATCATGATTTTAGTTTGAGTTCTAAAAATCTCTTCTTGAAGTTAGAATACAAATATTAGAATCAAAACTGATTATCCACTCTAGATAATAATAGCTCATTAAAAGTTGAAACTAATCCCTAAAACATTTACATATTTTACTTTTTTAGGAAAATTTGAACACAAATTTTGGGTACAATATTAAAATCGAACATATTCAAGTAAGACTTAATTGAGAATGAATACATTCATGTGAGAATAATTAAAAAATACAATATGATCTATTTGGACTTACTCCGAACGTTGTAGACAAAAACAATACTTTACTCTTTATTTTTGTATTGCATGTAAAATAAATAACTAATATTGAGAAAAAGTAATGGAATAATTTAATCCTAATAAATTATAATAAGTGGATAAAACACATTTTGTATATATATATTTCTTATTTTTTCTCATCATAAAATCAAAGGTTAAATAGAAATTGCATATAAAATAACTAATATTAAGAAAAAATAATTAAATAATTTAATCTTAGAAAATTATAATAAGTGGATAAAATGCCATTTTGGATATATATTCTTATTTTTTCTCATCATAAAATCAAAGATTAAATAGAATAATTATTTATTAGGCTCATTTTTAATAATTAAAAAAATACATAGAAATATCAGTTATAATCCCTAATGACCTAATGAAAGGTGGTTGAATATTCTGCTTTATTCTTTTCCGATGAACACTCTTTTCACTCTAACTGCACTGCTACCGTGCATTGCATGCTTTCACACATACAGAGAGACGGGCGCGAAAGCTTTTGGTGGTTTTGGTTTTGGTTTCTCAGGTGAGAGAGGAAGTTGCTTCGGAGCCAGTGACTTAATAAAAGAAAACTAGATCATAATTGGCCTTTTAAGCCTCACGCTCCTCAACAACCTCCCAACGGTGGCTTCTAGCAGTCTTCATCTCTCTGGCCTTGACCCTGTCTTCTGTATCTTTTTGACTCAGAATGATATCCCCTGCTACTATTAATAAGAACATTTCTTTCTGTTTTGATTTTATGATTTTGAATTTCACTAATTTTTTTTTGGATCTCAATTTTTGTAAGTTGTTTTCTAAATTGACTATTTTTTTATTTACAAATGCGCTACCTAATTTTTTTTTTTTTGTATTTACAAATGGGTTACCTAAAAATCTAAAACTTTATTTACCGGATAATCTTTGATAACAGGTTAATTTTTTAGGATTATTTTTTTTGAAGCACACTAATTTTTATCAATTTTACGAAACACTAAAAAAATTTAAAAAAGATATTTTTTTAATAAAAAAATATCTTTTTCTAATAACTTAATAACACTCAAACAAACTCTAATTATTTACATTTTCTTTTTGAGTCAGACATGAATTTAACATAAATGCAAAAAAGTCAAGATGCTTAACTTGAGTTTATTCTATTTTTCTGCAACTATATTTACGTGTGAGTTAGACTGTAGTGAATGAAATGCACATACCTTTATAATATTATTTTACTAATAAAATTAAATAAGAACTATAAGTTTAACCTCCTTTTTGATACGAAACATGTAATTTTTTTGGATTGGTATGCATAGGATCTATTAGACCTAAATTTAGATGACCTTGAACAAGAAACAAATGAGAATTAATCTGGACCTCCAACCTTTAATATGTTAATAGTATTTTATGTTTTAGTCTATTTTATCCTGTATCTAAATATAGTTATATGTTCGTTTAGTTTTAGTTAGATTAAAAAGACAATTGCACAAGTATATCTTTTATTCAGATGATATTAAGGATCAACTGCTATTGCTAACAATAGGACTTCAAAGGAATCACGCAAGTGAATTAAATAATTGAGTGAACGCGTACTAGTTTTGTTAAAATATACTCACGTCTTACGTCTCCCTTATGACCCAAAAAACAAAAAAAACAAAAAAACAAAAAAACAAAAAAAAAGAAAGAAAAGTCTACCTTATGTACTTTTTGTCTTTTTCTTTAATTAATCTTGTTCATTAGTAAGAATAATTAACTTCTATCAATTTTAAGGTTTCAAACACCTTGACTTGAATAATCTCTATTGAATCTACTGGCATCACATGGACAAATTAACAAATGTGAGAACAAGGCATGAAATGTTGAGTGAACACATTGACAATACGGTCACCCAACCTGTTCCATGAACGTAGAACAGACACATAAGAAACCAAACTTATATACATACATGAAAAAAACATAAATAAGATCAAATTCTGCAAATGTATGTCTCAAACATAACTAATACAGAAATTAAATTCGGTCATTCACTGATGAATCCATTTCTTGAAAACGTTATTATTACAAGCTCCTCCCCTCAACATCCTTCCAGTCTAGAAACATGTTCCCATTCCGATGCTAAGCCATCGGCAGGATGCTGATTGTTGTAGTCAAACTTGTGGTTCTCGCAAGGCTGAATTTCTTCACTGTCCTCCAAATCGAGTTGAAGCTCCTTTGGAATTGACTTGTCAACAGCACTGTAAGAACTGAGATACACAATGGAAGGATTTACATGGACATCTAAACTCTTAACTCCTGATGCCTTTGCGTCAAGTATTGTGTTATCCATTCCTTTGTCAGCAAATCCATCTAACAGTGTGTCTTTTGAAGATGAACTCAAATCTTCGACACGGGATTTAAGAATATGAAATCTTGCCATGACAGATGCCTCATGATCATCCACCTTCATTTTGCTTAGAAGAGGAGATTCTTGGCTAAAATTAATATGGGTTTGAACATCTTTTCCTTTGGATGGAGAATTGTCGCCTCGAGTTCTCAGAATGTGAAATCTAGCCAAAACAGAAGCTTCACCATTCCCAACATCTTTCTTTGTGCTAGAAAGATTAGAATTCTGGACAAGACTATCCAGGTTTTGACTAGTATTTCCCTCAGGTGTCAATGGATTAGGCTTGTTCATGTCAATAGAAGATTTTGAAGCAGGCATATTCTTTGCATTTGCATCTGCATCAATGTGTGTTGCAAAACTTTGGCTTATATTAGATTGATCTCCCACGTCTGCAACATAAAAAGGGATACAAAAACATGATGTAAATTTTTATAAAAATAAAAAAATAAAGGAACATATCATTTGTTGAAATACTATTTTATCTAGTACTGTATAGTAACAAATGACCCATTTGATATACCAAAAACAACACAGTCAACCTTTTTGCTTGAGCCTCTTGATTTCATTCTTCATTTGATTGTAGCGAGCTTTATAATGAATGGAACACAACGAAGCTTCAGCTTCAAGCCATAGATTCTTATATAGCACTGCAGTTTGAGACTCCACTTCATCATCATCATCATCATCATGCAGATTCTCGCTAAGAATCTTCTTTAAAGCCTATAAAGCAAAAGTATGCAACAATTAATTTTCACCCCTTTAGTCGTAAGGACATCTGAAAGGATAAACAGGAAGAATAAATGAGATATTAAAGCACCTTAGTCATTTCATCTTCTTTTTTCATTTCTGCATCACCCCTTGGAGAAATGGACCTTGAAAGTTGTTGGACTAATTTTCCAGATTTGATATGCAGGTTTTTTGCCTCTTCAACAAGTGGATTCTCAAGCTCAACCTTAGGAATCTCTGGTACTAATTGGGTTACTTGGTGCTTCACAAAACTTGCATTCTAAGAATACAGATGGAAAACATACAAGTTATGTAATATAGTACTAATTTAACTGGCGTACAACACTGCCTCATGGAACTCAAAACCAATTAAAACAAACAGCATATCAGCAATAGCTAGACATATGTTGTATTAACCTTTCCTGAGAGATGCTATATATATTGAATAAATTGAAGAGATAAGAATATACCTGTTGAATCTTGCATGATTCTCTGGCATGCCTGGAAGTTCCGGGATGTGGTGAAGGAAATTCTTGCAAAGGGGTAATTTTTTCAGCATTCTTTAAAGAACATGCATTGAGATTACTGATCACAACTTTTAGTACGCTGAAATCTTGTTCTTTCAATTCACAGGCATCATTCAAGCAATGAAAAAGAAGCAATTCTGACATATTGTGCATCGTATCAACCAGCGTTTGGACATTTAATTTTGGACTTGATACTTTCTCAGCAGACTTTTCAAGTGATTTAGATGCATCTACTACAGTAGTAGATGACAAGGTATTTTCTGGGATCTGAAATATACCACATTTCAAATCATCATTCACATTGCTCCCAGCACTCACATCAGTTTCATTCATATTGTTTCCAGCATTAGCACCATCAGTCTCTGGTTTATGATACAGCAGTTTGTTTTCATCTACAAGAGAATGATCTATCCAAGAGGTTCTAGAATCACGATGATGAATTGGCTTGACTGGTGGGACATTTTTTTCCTTCACTTCAGTAACGCCATTCAGGTATTTAACCTCAGAATTACAGCTTGGCTCAGACTGAAGAGAGGTATTACGCGTTGCATTATAAGAATTGCAATTTGGATATTTAAAATTGAATGCCGGAATTTTCCTTAGATCTATATCTTCTTGATGGACAAAATCATTTAGATCATGATTGTTGTTTGAAATTTTACTTGATCTTTTCACATTATTGTCGGTGTCAAGCAAACAATTCTGAGGCTCTTGAATAACATAACCAGAGAACTTCTCAGTTTTCTGCACATATTCCAAAGGCTTGGTCTCAGAAGTTTCATAACAAGAAAAGTAACCGGAAGGGGCGCCCTTCCAGCAAGGTGAGTCTACAGCAGGATTGCATCGATCTGCACTGCCAAAAGATTTCTCAATGGAATTGACATCCCGATTAGCACTGAGTCTCAAGCTCAATTTATCCAAATCCACATGAGAATCTTGAACTCCATTTGTCTCTTTAAATATATAGTCCACAACATTCCTTGGATCGATCTTGTCCATAGCATTGTTTGATGAGAATGGTTCATTTCTTTCTAGATGCAGGCGGAGATGACTTAAATCAAAGCCACCTGAAGTTCCAGAACTAAGTCCTTGATCAGCCTCCATTACCTTATATAAATTATTGTTTCCAAGGTCTCCATCTGTAGGATCATTGTTCATTTTCAAATCCATGACCAGCCCTGGTATAGGTGACGAAGATGTTGTATCAACTCGTAATGGCCTATCACAACGCTGCCTGGAAAATTTGTCATAAGAACTAACACGTGACAAGTTCCCTGAATCACCAGCTTTCACAGGAGCCTCACCATGTGTTTCTAGAGGTAATGAAGTGGATCCCATAACAGATGTACCTGAAACCTCAACTGGCATGGGTTTGAAGCTTCCCCACAAACAAGATTTACCACCCAAATGATCAGCACTTGCAGCAGGAAAGCTCTGTTTTTCCCAACCAGTAGTTTGTGCAACTTTGCCATTAACAGAGTCTGTCCCTTCTTGACCTCCTGCATTAAAATAAATAATTTGTTTTCACGATAATCTTGACATCCTGCATTAAAACAAATAATTCCTCACAGGGCACCACACAAATTTCAAACATTGGGGGAAAAAAAATCTTCATTTGAAATTCGGAACGTTAATTTCGTTCTTATCCTGCATAAAGTTTCTCACACAACCATTTAAGTAAGCAATAGAACACAACTACAATGAGCATAACAACTTGGACAACACCAACAATATATAAGGCCAAAAAAAAAAAAAGAAAACCTTGGTTCATCCTTTCTTCAACAGCAGAACCAGCAACGTTTGTTTGATTTGCGGAGAAACTGGTCCCAACACCCACATGCATTCCCTTACCATGGTTTAACTCTGCAAACTGATTCCACAGTCCAGCACTTGGACCAATAAACCCTACTTCAGGTGAATTCTTAGCAAAATCAGCAATAGTGGAGCCATCCAAGGAAGCAAACCCGGATGATAACGCAGGCCAATGATTAGGTACAACAGAAGGAGCTGGATCATGAATTGGGGATGGAACATACGAAGAATAGTAAAATTGAGAATCAACATGGCTCGGTTCTCCACCATTATTGGAAGAACACTGATCATAAGAGAATGAGTCCATAGTAGCCAGACCTAGAGACTTAAATTGAGGCAATCGAACACTGGAAGAGGAATCAACAACGGAATAGCCATAAGGTTTTGAAGGAGGAGGCGCGGAATCCAATTCTCTGATAGGGTTGGAGAAGAAATCGTAGCCGTAGGATCGGGGTTGAAGAGCGGATTCAGCAGAATCGGGAAACGGCAGGGCCGAAACGACGTCGTTTGGAGAGAATCGATTGACGCTAAAGGGGGCCGCAAAAGCAGATAGATTTGAAGAGGGTGAGGGATAGTATGCCCAATCGTTGCTGTGCGAACCAACGCCCTTCATCGCCTGAGAGAGAGAGATTAGAAATTTGAGAATTCAACGGAGAAATTGGGAAAAGAGAGAAAGGAGTGACCTAACAGAATGGGTAGCGGGACTCGGAGGATAAACAGCATGAGATAACGGAGACGACTGAAAGTCTGAAACTACCACTGGTGGGTCTCACTGCTTATGGGCTATGGCCTGTGCTTTTTAGTTTTTTCAATTCGAATATATTTCTCACATACGACACAATTGTTTAACTTTTAATTTAAGGGCAGTCCTACGGTGCCTAAGACCTTTTTTTTCAGCTGGTGCTGAAGAGACGTGGTGTAATTAGAGTTTGACGTGTGTTAAAGTTATTTGGGTACGTGTGGATAGTATTTGCTGGGATATCTGCGAAAACGTAGAGAATGCAAATTTTGTAGCAAGCATGTGGTTTAATTGCATGGATTACTGTGTTGTGAAGGATGATAATTATGGTATTGGGGTTTTTTTGTTATTCATGCATGTTTTGCTCTTTTGACATACACATTTTTTTATTTCGGCTTATTATATTTTTGGATGCTTGTTGTGAATATATCTTTCATTTTTTGTTTCGCAAAAATAACAAAAAAAAACTCATGTTTTTTATTATCAAAAAAGAAAAAGCCACCAAAAATAACCATGAAAGATTGATTCGCTAACAAAAATAATAATGGAAGATCAAAACTCCTCAGATACCCACAATTAATTTGTTCCGTTTGTCAAAAATAGCCAAGTCTGATGCAACCTTAGCAGAGTGACATACGTCGACTGTTTACATTGACGATTACATGTATTGGTAGGCATACGTGTACTCAGTACCATTTAGGGTCAATTTAAGCACTCAAGCATTCATAAGGTTCTAAAAAGGAACATCAATAACTGTTTAAGTAGTGTATATAGCATACGAACATGACATAATAATCCAAAATAAAAATAGTAAACATAACTGATCCTTAGCAGTAAAGTTTTGAGCTAAATTATATACATATAGATTCCAAAAAATATAAAGACTGTTAATTTTTTTTAATTTGGTGTTGAGTTGCTGCTCCCATTGGATAATCCATAGGCTGTGCCTTGCATAGTAATAAATGGTTTGGGTGGTCAGAATCCAAGAACTGGCCATGTTGGTGTAAGGTGCAATCTTGGTATTGGCATAAACTGTGAGAACCTAGAAGTTGCGCCTGCATTGGCTCCTTGCATTGTATGTGGGGACACCGTGGGTGGCCTAACAGATGCATTGGATGGCTGCTAAAGAGTGTTTAAAGTTGGAGCCTGAGGCACAGGGGTATGAACTTGTGATGGAGGAGGCCTTTTGGTGGATCTCTTTGTTCTCTTTATTTTTGTGGTTGGTGGCCTAATTGGTGGTGGCACTTGCGCGGTGTATGCGGCATATTAGGAGATAAATTCAATGTGGTAGTGGCTTATAATTTAAATTAGACATTAATGTAAGTAAACTTAGTAGCTTAAAAAATGTTTAAACAATTTAACAAATTTATATTTTACCTGTGGTTGGGTTCTGACACCCAGAGATGCCTCCAATAAAATCCACCATTAGTGGCAATCTTACAAATTCCAAGTTACTCAAATCCTAACCATCATGGTACCTAACTTCACTGTCAATTTGGTTTCAAGAATAATAATTACCACAATATTTGAACTATAAAAAATTATACAGCTTAAATAGAGGAACAAGAATATGATAAAGTTACCACAAATCCAAACCCTATCAGAAATAACCACAACAATAGAACTAATTTTTTCACATTGAACGAACAACTCTTATAACTTAGAGGTTACAATCATTGAATGACTTAGTTCATAAAAGTATTACTTCATAGAGCCTTTAAGTGTGACAGAGTACGCCTCTAAACGGTCCGTTGGAGAAGCAGCAACCTCCTTCTCTAATGTCGTTACAGGAATGGAATCAGAGTACAATGGGAGTACGCTAGAGAAGAAGAAGATGAAAAATTGCTCTGTTAGGGCATGATTGATGTTACGCTCAAAAGGGAGGGGTAACACCTCTTTCTATTTTTCTAATTTCAATGCTTTTTTTTTACCAAAGATACGAAGAACCCGCAACCTCTAAGATGAGTATGGAGAGATTATGCCATTTGAGCTATTACTCATTGGTTTTCTAATTTCAATGTTTGAAAGAGTAACATTTTCTTTTTTAATAAACTAAATAAATGCAATTTTAACAAAAAAAATTAATCCACTTAAGGTATTCTTTTGCCACGTTGCAATGGATGTGGACATATTGTATAATTTAACAATATTTTATTAACATTTGGTCACATTTGACAAACGGAGCAAATCAATTGTGGGTATCTGAGGAGTTTTGATCTTCCATGGTTACTTTTGTGAGCGAATCAATCTTTCATGGTTACTTTTGGTGATTTAGTCTACTTTTTATTATTTTGTAGAATGTTGACATAACAATGCTATTAATAGAAATATTATATTAATAATATATCTATAATTAAGTATAAATAGA
>NC_029794.2:93166079-93172541 GCF_000816755.2 Arachis ipaensis
TAAATAGAGTACTTCTATGTATATTTATTATTAGAATAGAAAATTATGCATTCTAATTTGTTATGATCGTAAATTATGCCTTTAAAAATAGGAAAGATTTGGTATAATTTCATATCAAAAGATGTATATATACGTGTTTATGACTAATGAAAAAGCAGGTTAAAACAACTTATTTTTTACATGGTATCAGAGCATATTCTAATACCGACAAACACAAAAAGAACTTGTGTTGCATAACCATGGTAGCAGAACTAGGAAAGAACTCTGTAAATGTAACAGAGGTTTCAGGAAAAAGAACTAAGAAAATTTACTCGCCATATGACCTCAATGCGAGTGACAACCCAGGAAATGTAATCACGCAAGTGCAGCTGCATGGAGAAAATTATGAGAAATGGGCCAGAGCTGTGAAAATATCACTTCAGACTCGAAGAAAATCGGGATGGAACTCTCACGAACTAGAACAAAGTGCATCTGATCTTGAAGATTGGTGGACAGTACAATACATGATTGTATCATGGATCTTGAACAGGATCGAACCAAGCCTACGGTCAACCTTTGCATATGTTGAGAACGCGCGGACACTGTGGATATCAAAGAGCGATTTTTCGATGTGAACGGACCACGAATACAACAACTAAAGTCAGATTTGACGAGATGCAAGCAGGAAAGAATAGCCATGACGGCGTATTATGGGAAATTGAAAGTACTGTAGGATGAATAAGCACAGTGCAAGTAAATTCCCAAATGCACGTGTGGTGGATGTAAGTACGAGATTGGATCTCAACTTGAGAAGCGAAGGGAAGAAGAGAGAGTCCACCAATTTTTGATGGGCCTAGATGATGCGAGTTACGGAACTGTGTGGTCAAATATCCTGGCAACAAATCCTTTGCCATCACTGAATTGTGTGTACGTAATGCTAGTCCAAGAGGAGAGAGTGAAGACGATGGCTGAGGCATCAGAAGAGAGAGGATTTTCAGTCCTAAACAATATAATATAGAACAATATAATAGAAATCATAGAATTCATTTTAGAATACTTAATCCCTCCCTTTTGAATTTTTTTCCAAATTCCAAATTATCAAAATTATATATATATTTCTATTATATTAATAGGGAGAATTCTAATTTACAAAGGTGGGAGAGTTTACACACCACCCCTTCTTATTTGAGAATACAATTGGAATATGTAATAAAGCTAGTATATTTATTAAACCTGCACAAATCTAACTTCCGTTGCTATAGCTAGCCATATATCTAGTATCCATATTAGATACATGTCTCTTCCTTTTATAGCAGTCCTATTTATTCGGTACAAAGCATGTCATAGTCAATTTTTCAATTTCTATTGAATTTATTTTTTCAAGGAAAACTTCTTTCAATTATGGAAGCACGAGAATCTTATTTCAAATTCTGGTATATACGTATCATATGCGGAATACGGATAAGATACCCGATAGATATTATCTCTGTAACAATTTCTAGTTATATTCTAGGGTTTACATATACTGACAGTTACTGTTATAATTAAAATGTAGAAGGTTTTTTGAATAAAAAAAAGTAATATTGATAAATTATGTATCAAATTTTATTTTTTTTATCTCATAATGACAAAACCATCTTCTCATTTCGATTTCAAGAATTGTTCAGGAATTGTATAGTTAACGGTTCTGTTTTATCCATCCATTATTGCATTTGTCGATCAAAGTGCATATCTCTTTTTCAATAAAAAAATGGTATTCTCATATATATATATATATATTTTTTTTATGCGTATATTCCATAAAAAAAATGAATAAAAGATAAAATATTTTTTTTCCTAATGAGTTTTGTTTCTTATTCGTCGGTTTTATCTCTTTTGTAAAGGCTTCAGTTAATAAAAAAAAAGAGTGAACATATAAATAGAATTATTTATTTTTCTGAGTCTTTGCACAATACTTCTAATATTTCCGAATATTTCAAAGTACTAAAAAAGGTCGAATAAACAAATTAAAATTCCTAATACACTTTTTTTAATACTAATACACTTTTTTTAATATTTGTATTTTAGTAAAAAATTTTCATAAAAACGAAATTTGTCAAATCAAATAAAAACATTCGTTTATTTTATTTGATATGCAGTAAAATTTAATTCATATGACATAACCCAATCGAATAAATAAGAATTTTTGTCTTTTATTTCAAAAGTATTAGTTTTTTTGAAATAATTTCTTTTTTTACATTAAACAAATATCTATGTTTGGCAAAATTTTGAAAAAAGTGTTATAATATTCAAAGTTAAAGTTCTTAATATTTACATTTACAAATTAATAGACTCTAATTAAATAATATTCAAATTAGATCTATATTATAATGTAAAAAAAATATTTATGTTATAGATTGAATTAACAAAATAAAATATAACAAAAATAATACCAAAAAGGTATTGAAAAAAATCGAAAACAAAGATTCTTTTTAGTTTAGTAAAAAAAATAGGAAAAAGATTCATTATTTAAAAGATTTTTTACTATTTTTTTTATAGCTCTCAAGTAATCTTTTCTATTTTTTTACCAAATCATATATTTATTTATACTTTGATTGCATTTAATCTAATCTCGTATTTTTGAATATTCAATTAATAGAATCAGAATTTAAAACTTATTTGTTTCTCTTTTATGTATTTTTGTTACCTAAGTATACTATCTTTAGCCGCACATATATTGTGGCGAGTCAAACTAAACTAGAAACTAAAAAAAAAAGACTATTTCCTAAATTTGTTAAGTTAATGATGGCCTTCCATGGATTCACCTATATAAGCCGCAGCTAAAGTAGCAAAAATAAGGGCTTGAATACCGCTTGTAAATAATCCAAGGAACATGACAGGTATAGGAACTACTAAGGGTACTAAAGAAACAAGAACAACAACTACTAATTCATCAGCTAATATATTTCCGAAAAGTCGAAAGCTAAGCGACATGGGTTTTGTGAAATCTTCTAAGATGTTAATTGGTAGAAGGATTGGAGTTGGTTGGATGTATTTACCAAAATAAGCTAATCCCTTTTTCGAAAGACCCGCATAGAAATATGCTACTGATGTAAGTAAACCTAATGCAACAGTAGTATTTATATCATTTGTGGGTGCAGCTAACTCCTCATGAGGTAACTGTATTATTTTCTAAGGCAAAAGAGGGGTGTAATTGTGGTATTTTCTAGGCTTCTCATTGGGTTGATCTTCTTTTTTCTTGGACTCTTTATCCTTGTCCCGATAGGGGTAGGAGAATCCAGGTTTCGAGGTTTCTCCTAATCGAGAGTTCTCCTCTATGTTAATATACTTTTCTGCCCTTTCTTGTACCTCATTTACAGATGTTGGATACTTTTTTTAATATGGAATGACTAAAAGGTCCTTTTCGTAGGCCATTGATGAGACCTATGATGGCTGCTTCTGTTGGTAGACTTTGTATGTCTAGACATGCTTTGTTGAATCTTTCCATGTAATTCCGAAAACTTTCCCGATCTCCTTGCTTGATCCCTAACAGGCTCGGGGAGTGTTTGGCTTTATCCTTCTGGATGGAGAATCGGGCAAGGAATTTTTTGGCTAAGTCGTCAAAACTTGTGATGGATCTAGGAGGCAAATTGTCGAACCACTTTATTGCTGTCTTTGTCAAGGTAGTCGGGAAGGCTTTGCATCGAACGGCGTTCGAGGCGTCAGTGAGATACATCCTGCTTCTGAAATTGCTGAGATGATGGCTTGGATCCGAGGTACCGTCGTATGAGGTCATGTCGGGAGCTTTAAAATCCTTTGGAACTTTAGCTTTCATGATCTCTTTGGTGAAGGGATCTTGAACCTTGTGGGAGCTGTCATCGTGACTGGACTGAACGGTTTTAGTTTTGAGATCAGCCTCGAGCTTTAGGAGCTTGTCCTCTAGCTCTCGACGTCGCCTAGTTTCTCTCCGGAGATTCCTCTCAGCTTCTCGTTGATGCTCGGTGATGCGTGAGCATCTTTTCTATCTTTTTCTAGTGAATTTGCATGTAATTTGTTGAGTTTAATCAAGAATTAATTACCTTTTAGCTACTATGGATGCTACTTTGAGTCTTGTGCATTTTTGTTTATTTTAGGTAGCATTCGGCTGGATTTAATGGAGTTTCTACAGCATAAGAACCAAAGAAGATGGCAGCAAGGAGCGACGCGTACACGTGACTGACGCGTGCGCGTGATTTGGAGCTTTCCATGGCGATGCGTGCGCGTGACTGACGCGTACGCATGATTTGAAGATTTGCTCAGCGACCCGTACGCGTGACTGACGAGTGCGCGTGACACGCGAAAAAGACCATCGACGCGTACGCGTGACATGCGCCACGTGCAGAAAACGTAGAAAAACGCTGGGGGCGATTTCTGGGCTGTTTTGACTCAGTTTTCAGCCCAGAAAACACATATTAGAAGCTGCAGAATGGACAAAACGAGTGGCCCCCACCCATCAACTGAAGACTTGTTAATTAATTCTAATTTAAATTCAAATATTATTTTTAGAAAAAGATATTATTTTAGTTTTAGAAAGATAGATTTTAAATTAATTAGGATTAGATATAAAATGGAATTCCAACAGGGTGATTCCAACACAACATTATTCCATTCCAATTTACAATCCTAGTTTTTCTCTCTGAACCATGAGCAACTAAACCCCCATTGTTAAGGTTAGGAGCTCTGTCTATTTGTATGGATTGATTTTATTGCTTTTTCTATTTTAATTCATGTCTTTATTTATATTTAAGAATTGTTTTCGTTCTTTATTTTATGAATTTGGGTGGAACGGAAGTATGACCCTCTTTCTAATTGCGTTCTTGTATAACTTGGAAAAGCTCTTTACTTGAAAACATATTCTCCTAAATTTTAATTATCTGGATTTAACAGGATACGTGACATATAATCCTTTTATTTTTGGATAATTAGAGTTTTTGTGGCATACAAACTGGAATTTGATCATCACCCTCTAATTGGAATTAATTGACCAAGGAATTGGCTGTTGATGAATTTTATAGGAGACTAGAAAGGTTTAAGGAATTAGGGTCTAGTCACATATATATAGTTTGCCATAAATTAAATCCTACATGATTAAAATAGTTAGTAAGAAAAGTTAATCCAGAAAATTAGATAACTCTGAAACCTTAACTGCCTTCTCCATACTTTATTCCCAACCTATTTACTTGCCTGTCTTCAAACTCTGAATTTAATATTTAATGCTTTTTGGACTCTCAAACACTATTTTCTATTCGCCTAACTAATTAAATCAAGTAACCATTGTTGATTAGTCCTTCAATCCTCGTGGGATCGACCCTCACTCACCTGAGGTATTACTTGGTACGACCCGGTGCACTTGCTGGTTAGTTTGTGGACTATAAAAACCGCACCACTCAGCCTCTTTTTCGAGCTGTGTGAGACGATCCTGTTGAGCTTGTAGGGCCTCTAAGATTTCTGTATTTGGCAAATGCATGTCTCCGTTTGGTTGAGGTGTATCTTTTGGTGTAATGTCCGCGTTCTTATGCGGCATACTATTTTCCATATCAGAATTATGGTCGTTGTCAAGGTTGTCTGCCATGATGATGGGATGGCTTCCAGGTCCCCGGCAACGGCGCCAATGTTCCAAGGGTTACCTGAAACTGTAGGTCGATCTCGGTCGAGATCTATGATGGTGGCCGGAGCTATCATGTCTGACTTGTCTTTGATCAACCCGGGTCGGATAGCTCGACCCCGAGTATGAATAATGACTACTCGAGATTTGGTTGGGTTCTCTTCCTAGCTCATAAGAATGATGCGTTTCATGCTTTTTTCACCTTTTGCAAAAATATTCAAAATGAAAAGGATTTGAAAATAGCCATTTGAGAAGTGATCACAAAAAAGAATTTAAAAATCAAGATTTGAAAAATTCTATGATAATTTTGGTATTGTGATGACAAGTCATCTTAGCCTATTTTAACTAGTCTTTTTCTTTTGTTTTCATTAGAATTATGCACTTTCTTGAGCTACAAGCAAGCCAATTAGGTTCAATTGCAATTGTCTTGGATCTTGGGTTGGAGAATTAAAGAAATTCTGTTTCAGTCTCATCCTTGGATCTCTCTGCTTTATTTACTGCTTGATTGATTTCTGTTAATTGCTCTTCATCTACTTTCCTTGCAATTTACACTTCCCTTGCAATTGTTCTTGTTGGATCTAGGAAGGCATTGAGATCTAGACTCGGTTTTCTAGTCTCTGGGTCCTGAGATCTGAACTTTCAATTTCTAATTCTCTGTTTACTGTTTTCATGTTCATTTACTTTTCTGCTATAAGATCCGATCCAATCCCAATTCCCTTTTACTCTTCTGTTAGATGCAATTTAACTTTTCCTTGTTTAATTTCTGCAAATCCACGTCCCAATCCCCTTTACATTTCAAGCAATTTACATTCCTTGCACTTTAAGATTCCGCAATTTACATTTCTTGCACTCTAAGTTTC
>NC_029794.2:93173337-93176360 GCF_000816755.2 Arachis ipaensis
TTCCATGCAATTTAATTTCTGCAAATCACAAATCACTCAACCAAATCTTGATTCGCTTGACTAAATTAACCACTAAGCTAAAATTGCTCAATCCTTCAATCCCTGTGGAATCGACCTCACTCCCGTGAGTTTTTATTACTTGATGCGACCCGGTACACTTGCCGGTTAGATTTGTGTGTTTTGGGAGAAATTCATTTTTCCACCAGAATACTCATCAAGTTTTTGGCGCTGTTGCCGGGGATTGATTAGATTGACAATGATTAAGTGAGGTGGTAATCTAGATCAAGCACTTTTTCTTTAATTTTGATTAACCCACTAACTGTTTGATTTTTTGCTTAAACTAACTAACACTTCAATCTAGCAGTAGATTGAGGTGTCACTGGTTTTGTGCATTTCTCCTGCTCTGCTTGTATGTCAGGTACAAGAAGAACCACACCCAATTTTCATGAACAAGACGAAAGAACTCTCAGGAGGTTAAGAAGAGCTGAAAGAGGGAAAAATATTGTTGGAGAAGAGGAATCAGACGAAGAATTCCAAGAGATGGAGGAACATTCAACCAATCCACCAGGTGGAGCAGACACCAACAATGACAACCCACCCCAGAGGAGAGTTTTGGCTTCCTATACCTTTGCAAATCCTAGACATTGTGGGAGCAGCATCTTGGCTCCAAATGTCAATGCTAACAATTTTGAACTCAAGCCACAACTCATCACTTTGGTTCAGAACAATTGCTCTTTTGGTGGAGGACCACTTGAAGACCCGCACCAACACTTATCCACTTTCTTGAGGATATGCAACACTGTCAAAACTAATGGTGTGCCTCCTGACAGTTACAAGCTGATGCTATTCCCATTTTCTCTCAGGGACAAGGCCACTCAATGGTTGGAATCTTTTCCAAGGGACAGCATCAACAACTGGGATGATTTGGTAACCAAGTTTCTTGCCAAGTTTTACCCACCTCAGAGGATTATAAGGTTGAAGGATGAGGTACAAACATTTACACAAATGGAGGTTGAACCCATCTATGAGGCATGGGAGAGGTACAAGGCTCTAATCAGGAAATGTCCCCCTGCCATGTTTAATGAGTGGGAGAAGCCGCAGAACTTCTATGAAGGCTTAACACTGAAATCCCAGGAAGCTTTGGATCATTCAGCTGGAGGTTCCTTGCAACTCATGAAAGAGACCTTGATAGAGAAAATGATGAAACACCAGGAAATAACAAACAGAAACCATGAAGCATCATTAAAGAGCCTAGAGAGGCAGATTGGGCAACTCTCCAAGCAAGTATCTGTTGAGAGACCTTCAAACTCACTGCCCAGTGACACAATCCCAAATCCCAAGGAGGATGCAAGGCAATACAATTAAGGAGTGGGAGAACATTGATAAGCAACAATGACACTACAAAGAAACAAGCAGAGAACATCAAAGAACCAACAGAGGATGAGAAGCAAGCAAAGGACGATGAAGCTAAGGAGCAAGTTGTGATGCCAAACAAAAGCACTGAGAAACTTAAAGAGAAGGACAACCAGCTACATGGCTCAAAGAAAGTGGCTCAAGGACAGCAGCAAATAGGAGAGAGCATCACACCTCCACTGCCATATCCCCAGAGGTTCAACAAAGAGGTTAAAAACCAGCATTTTCACAAATTCCTTGAGATTTTTAAGAAGCTGGAAATCAATATTCCCTTGGTTGAAGTACTTGAGCAAATGCCTCTGTATGCCAAATTAATGAAGGAGCTTGTCAACAAGAAAAGAAGATGGGATGAGAAAGAAACCATAATGATTACTGAGGAATGCAGGGCCTTGATTCAAAAGGGGCTTCCTCCCAAGCTTGAGGACCCAAGGAGCTTCCTGTTGCCTTGCACCATTGGGGGATTGACCATCACTAAAGCAATGTGCGATCTCGGAGCAAGTATTAACTTAATACCATCCTCCCTGGTGAAAAAGCTGCATATAGAGGAGGTCAAACCAGTACAAATGTCTCTGGAGCTGGTAGATAAGTCAATGGTATACCCCAGGGGCGTAATTGAAAATCTTTTGGTCAAGGTGGACAGTTTTATATACCCTGCTGATTTTGTGGTTCTAGAATCAAACGATGATGATGGTGACTCTGTTATACTGGGAAGGCCATTCTTGGCCACTGCTAGAGCTATCATAGACGTAGAGGAAGGGAAATTAACTCTCAGGATGCATGACCAGAGTGTCACTCTGAAGGTACTACCAGAGGCACAATTTAGCAAGGAGAAGAAAGACTATATGAAAAATGACCAGGAAGGTCACAGCAACATCCCAATGCTAAGGATTGTGCAGATTGATGAAGAAGCCCAAGAGGATATTAGAGTACTAGCCACTGAAAAGAGAGGTCCCCAAGGAAAGCCTACGGCCAGAAAAGAAGGATCAACAAAAGGAAAGATGAAACGAAGAAACAAAGCAAAAAGGGGTTGGAAGAACAGAAAGATCCCAACAGAGGGGCTTTCCAAAGGTGACAAAGTGCAACTGATATATCAACAGCTGGGGGCAAATCAACAAACTGAGGACTACTACACTGTCAGCAACATACTCTCATTAGAGCATGCTGAAATTGAACACCAGAGAACAAAGAAGAAGATCACGGTCAGAGGAGACAAATTGAGGCTCTACAAGCACCAACCACCATAAAAGAAAGCCTCAATGTCAAGCTAATGACAATAAAAGAGCGCTCCATGGGAGGCAACCCATGCTTTAAGATTCATGTCATTTTAAATTCAATAAGTTATGATCATTTGAGCATGAATTCTTTTCTCTTTTCATGAACATGTCCATTGCCCGCATGCACTGTTTTGAAACATATGCTGAGAATTCTAAGTTTGGTGTGCTTTCAAGCACACTAAACCAATGTTACAAATAATTCCGTTTTGCAAGCTTAAAAGCATATGGCCAAACACTAAAGTTTGGTGTCCACATAGCTTCATGAAAATTTGAAATTCATGCATCAATAATCATACAATTGTTGTTTTCCAAAATCTTATAAATGAAAAAATTCTT
>NC_029794.2:93177481-93178154 GCF_000816755.2 Arachis ipaensis
GTGTCTATGGTGAATAATGTGTCAAGTATAAAAAAAAATTGAACTTGCTACACATGACACTCAAATAAAGCTTATAAACAAAGTAATAGCCAAGGATAAAGGAATAATGAGAGGTCATAGCAATATGTTACTTGAAGCTTGAAGGAGACTTTCTAGGCCTAGGAGTCAATAAGAAGTGAGTATTTACATATCCACACAAAATCCCATGAACTATCAATAATACTCTGCTAGCATGAACATCCTCTCCCATTTCATTCTTTCTTCTCAATAAATCTTTTCTTGCTTGGGGACAAGCAAGCTTTAAGTTTGGTGTCGTGATGACAAGTCATCTTAGCCTATTTTAACTAGTCTTTTTCTTTTGTTTTCATTAGAATTATGCACTTTCTTGAGCTACAAGCAAGCCAATTAGGTAGATTTTCATGTTTCCTTTGATTGAATCAACCATGTATGAATTCATGCTATTTCATGAGGTTTTATACTATAATTGTCACATATTATGAAAGAATGAATATCTCATGATTTTAAGCATAGCTTTGATGTGTTTGGTTGATTAATGATAGGTGAAGAAAGCTTGGAGAAAGGTTGAAGCAAGAAGGAATAGCTAGGAGTAAAGAGAAGACAATGGAATAAGTGAAATTGAACCAGGAAGCAAAAAGCTGGACCTAAAGTTAGC
>NC_029794.2:93178443-93188631 GCF_000816755.2 Arachis ipaensis
CTTTACTGCTTCAAGATCTGATTCAACCCAAACACTCTTTTACTTTTCTGTTTGATGCAATTTACTTTTCCTTGTTTAATTTCTGCAAATCCAAGTCCCAATCCCCTTTACAATTCAAGTCATTTACATTTCTTGCACTTTAAGATTCCGCAATTTATATTTCTTGCATTCTAAGTTTCTGCCATTTAATTTCTTGTTCTTTAAGATTCAGCAATTTATTTCCTGTTCTCTTTAATTCCATGCAATTTAATTTCTGCAAATCACAAAACACTCAACCAAATCTTGATTCGCTTGACTAAATTAACCACTAAGCTAAAATTGCTCAATCCTTCAATCCCTGTGGGATCGACCTCACTCCCGTGAGTTTTTATTACTTGATGCGACCCGGTACACTTGCCGGTTAGATTTGTGTGTTTTGGGAGAAATTCATTTTTCCACCAAAATACTCATCATATTGCACATAACTTCTCATGTCCTAGAACTCCTCAACAAAATGGGGTAGTTGAAAGAAGGAATAGAAGCCTTCAAGAAATGACTAGGGCAATGCTGTGTGAAAATGATGTACCAAAATATTTGTGGGATGAAGCTGTAAATACAGCTTGTTATATTTTGAATAGAACCATCATTCGAAAAGGTTTGAAGAAAACTCCATATGAGCTATGGAAAGGAACCCCACCTAATCTTAAGTATTTCCCTGTTTTTAGGTGTAAATATTTTGTGCTTAACAATAAAGAAAATCTTGGAAAATTTGATCCAAAGTCATATGAAGGACTGTTTGTTGGATACTCTACCTCTAGCAAAGCATTTCGAATTTACCTCAAGGAACATAGAACAATAGAAGAATCCATACATATATCCTTTTTTTATTCTAACTCTATTCCTAGTGCTGTGATAGAAGATGATGCAGGTTGTGATACTGAGGTGAACCAAGAAGCCTTTCAAGTTGATCCCAAGTCCGTACCAGTTGCTGAACCTGACTCCAGAAATGTCTCGTCAGAATGAAGGAGACATTTTTGTTTTGTCTCCTGACCAAGCCAGAGAACCCAGAATAGAGCAGTCAACTGAAAATCATCAAGGCAGAACCATCCCTTAAAGGCCACGAGAATAGAAGTTTTTGAAGGGTTACCCCTATGATTTTATCATTGGTGATCCTTTCCAAGGCATGACCACTAGATCCTCAAGCAAGAAGCAATTCGAACAAAGCAATGTTGCTTTCTTGTTCCAATTGTAGCCTCTCAATATGAAGCAAGTCCTTGAAGACCCCTCATGGGTTAAAGCCATGGAAGAGGAGCTTGCTCAATTTTAAAAGAATGAGGTTTGGACACTTGAACCAAATCTCAATGGTAAGAAGGTAACCGGTACAAAGTGGATTTTCAAAAATAAATTGGGTGAAGAGGGTAGTGTTGTTCATAACAAGGCTAGATTAGTGGCCCAAAGTTACGATCAAGAAGAAGGGATTGACTTTGATGAGTCATTTGCACCGGTAGCAAGAATAGAAGTAATTAGATTGTTTCTTGCCTATGCTGCCCATAAGGGTTTTAAGATGTTCCAAATGGATGTTAAATGTGCTTTTCTTAATGGCTTTATAGATAGAGAAGTATTAGTAGCTCAACCCCCCGGTTTTGAAAGCAAAGAATTTCCTAATCATGTTTTTAAACTCTCAAAGGCTCTCTATGGCCTTAGGCAAGCTCCAAGAGTTTGGTATGAAAGGCTTAGTGCCTTCTTATTGGAAAATCATTTTCAAAGGAGAACCATCAATACAACTTTATTTATAAAAGCATCTAATGATGATATTACTTGTTCAAGTATATGTGGATGATATAGTGTTTGGTTCGGCCAATGAAATCTTGTGTAAAGAGTTTGGAAAACTTATGACTAGTGAGTTTGAAATGAGTTTGATGGGTGAATTAACCTTTTTTCTTGGTCTTCAAATCAAACAAACTCCTAGTGGTATTTTCATTCACCAAGGTAAATATACAAAAGAATTAATAAAAAAATTCGGCCTTGAAAATTCCAAACCTATGGGAACACCTATGCATCCAAACACTAAACTTGATAAGGATGAAAGTGGGAAAGATGTGGATGAAACATGGTATAGAGGAATGATTGGCTCACTTATGTATCTTACATCCTCTAGACCGGATATTGTTCAAAGTGTCAATGTATGTTTAAGATTTCAGTCTCACCCAAAAGAATCACATATTTCTGCTGTTAAGAGAATCATTATATACATTAAGGGAACATGTGATTTTGGCTTATGGTATCCTAAATCTGATGAGTTTTGTGCAATAAGGTTTTGTGATGCAGATTATGCGGGTGATCGAGTGGATAGAAGAAGCACATCCAGAATGTGCTGCTTCCTTGGCAGCTCACTCAACATGTGGTCAAGCAAGAAGCAAGTCACTATTGCACTATCTACGGCTGAAGCTGAATACATATCTGCCGCAGCGTGTTGTTCTCAATTAATTTGGTTAAAAACTCAATTGGAGGATTATAAATTGAAAATTAATAGTATACCTTTATTTTGTGATAATATGAGTGCAATAAACATTTCTAAAAATCCTGTTCTGCACTCTAGAACTAAGCACATAGAAGTTAGATATCATTTTATTAGAGAACATGTGCAAAAAGGTACTATTGATATTCAATTTGTGAAATCCGAAGAACAACTGGGTGACATATTCACTAAACCTTTGTGTGAAGATAGGTTCTGTTCGTTAAGGAATAGTTTAGGAATGTTAGAGTTGAATTCTGTTGAAAAATTGTGATTTTAATGATTCTATTTGATTTTATCTCGTAGGAAGCAAGGAGACAAATCTAGGTACGTGGTAAACAAGCCATGAAGCAGGGGGAGACTGAACAGTGATGTCATTGAACTTAAGCCCGACCAAACTCTTTTGGACCCACTCCATGACTATGGCCCGTTTTCAGTTTTTTTTTTTATCATATTGTCATTAAAATAATTTTTGAGAGGCTATCACATCATGTCTTTATTGGGGGAGTTCATGTCAAATCAAAATTTTCTCCCTTATTCTCTCCCATGTTTCAAGGAAAAGATCTTTCAGTTATCTTTTTATCTTCCTTGATTGATAACCGCCTCATTAATGCTCATTTTTTAAATAATCCTCTCTCCACTCAGCATTTAATACGGGTTTAACCCCTTCCCACTTTCCAATCTAATCGGCCATCTCTTCATCTTCTCACTCTTCATCTCTTCATCATGAAAAAGAAGTTGGCTACTAGAAGAAGCAATCGAACCCTTTCTTCCAAAAATCTTCCATCCTCCTCTACTCTCCAAACTTACACCCATATTCGTATACACTCTGCTTTATCCTCCTCCCCATCTTCACACTCAACCGCAACTATGAGGAAGAAGGTGATTCATCAACGAACCTCTTCACGCAAGAAGACTGGAAAAGAGAAGGGACCTATGCCCGAAGAAGAAGATGCGTCTCTGTCCTCTCCACCACCCTCACCTCCACGGCCCTCAACTCCCCATCCTTCTGGCCGAACTGCTTCTTCTCAGCGTCCGAAGCGCTACATCCTCCATAACACTCGAGAGCCACCAAACTTGGACTTACTGGACTTTAAAAATAAGTTTAGTAAGAATCATTCTCACTTTGATCCTGTTCGGTTCACATCATGTGGTGCATTTGAGTTCCATTCTCAAGTTTTAGTGAACCACCATTTGTGTGCCTCATATATTGTCAATCTGGAGAATCTGTCTGACAAGGATATTGATTTTTCTACACTCTTTGATAAACTCAAATGGACTCCTCTGTTTAAGATTCGTAAGCCGGTCTACCCAAATCTGGTTCACGAGTTTTATGCGAACATGATGTACATTGATGGAGCCATACATTCTTATGTAAAAAAGGTGCATCTGACCTTGAACAGAGAGACTATTAGTGTTGCCTTATGGTATGAATATGAAGATGCAAGAGCATATATGTCCGGCAAATGGGACTCCCAGGTGGGGATTTCTCTTCAGACTGCTTTGTCTCGGGTTTGTGAGAATTTTTCGGCTCTTGATGGAACTAATCTAACATACAAGGCTCAAATGGGACTCCGGATTTCTCTTCAGACTGCTTTGTCTCGGGTTTGTGAGAATTTTTCGGCTCTTGATGGAACTAATCTAACATACAAGGCTCAAGGCTTCATTCTTAATTTATCTCTTTTGCTTATCTCATGGTGCGACACATGTGGGATTGTGTTCGCAGCGACAAGAAGGCTAATTTACCTTATGGCATATGGCATACATGCATTTTTGAATATTTTCATGTTGATCTAATCAATGAGCCTGTAGAAAACAGGGTTTCTACTTTAAAGGGAGGCGGGATTCCTGAGTCAATGAAAGGGAAAAAAGGAAAAAGCTTAATGGAATCTGATAGTGAAAGTGAATATCATCCCCCTAAATCCTTCAAAATATCTGAATCTGTCAAAGATGTGTTGAATGAGTTCTCTCATATGTTCAATCTGATGATCAAATCTTCCAAGGAGGCCAGGAAACAAGCTTATGAGAACGAAAAAGCCTGGACCAAATACAATGAAAGAATTAATTTGCTGTTCAAAAGCCTGGAAAAAGACATGGCTGATTCGGATGAAGAAGATGATTCCCTTGGCTCAGATATCAATCTTTCTGATGCTTGATGTGCTCTTTGCTACTCACACCTTTGAACTCTATTCTTTTAATTGTTCTTTTGTTTTAGTGTCTTGTGAACTGATGGATAACTGTACTCAGCTACTTTAAACTCATGTGTTTTGTTAATCAAATATTCTGTCTATTCATCATGCTGGTTTTCTAACTATCTTGCAGGTTCCCCTCTTGATGACAAAAGGGGGAGGAAAGTAGAAAAAGGGACTGATCTAATAATACTTTGATTTCAGTTTTCTGATGATTATTGTCTGCCAATTTTTTTTATCTGATATGTTGGATGAGCTTTATGCTGCTAGATATTTTTGCTTGATTGAATTATTTGGCAGGAAATTTTTAACAGAAATTATTTGTTTTAAACATGTTATAAAGTATGATGAGTCTTGGTTATTTGCTACAATGTACTCTGAAAGTACTCAGGCATATTTTATTTTTTGTGAGCAGAAAGTTATCTAAAAGATAACAAATTAAGTTTTGATTATCATTATACTTCTGCTAAAAAAATCAAGTTGTTCAACATTTTCTCAATATTCCATATGTTGAATACATTAAATTTTATTTTGGAATTATATTAAGCTTGTTTTAAGCATGTTACAGGTAATGCTTCCACTCGAAAAATTGCACATATTAAGGGAGAGCTATGTGACAAATGAAAAGGGGGATGATTCAAAATCTCCAAGGGAGTTCTCTTAATCCTTAACCTTTTTCATTTTATTTTTAATAATGTTAGTCATCAAGGAGAAGATTGTTGAGTTTGGAAAATTTCAAAATTATGATGATTAAACATTGTTAAAAATATTAATTAGAAATTATTCATTTGATCTTAGCTTCAAAATTATTTGTTTAATAATTTCTATTGTGTGCAGATTTTTTATTATTCAAAGAGTAACAGTCTGTGATACTTTAGTTTTATTTGCCATTCTTAATTCTGCATCTATCTCTTTTGCTTATCTCATGGTGCGACACATGTGGGATTGTGTTCGCAGCGACAAGAAGGCTAATTTACCTTATGGCATTTTTCTGACATGCATTTTTGAATATTTTCATGTTGATCTAATCAATGAGCCTGTAGAAAACAGGGTTTCTACTTTAAAGGGAGGCGGGATTCCTGAGTCAATGAAAGGGAAAAAAGGAAAAAGCTTAATGGAATCTGATAGTGAAAGTGAATATCATCCCCCTAAATCCTTCAAAATATCTGAATCTGTCAAAGATGTGTTGAATGAGTTCTCTCATATGTTCAATCTGATGATCAAATCTTCCAAGGAGGCCAGGAAACAAGCTTATGAGAACGAAAAAGCCTGGACCAAATACAATGAAAGAATTAATTTGCTGTTCAAAAGCCTGGAAAAAGACATGGCTGATTCGGATGAAGAAGATGATTCCCTTGGCTCAGATATCAATCTTTCTGATGCTTGATGTGCTCTTTGCTACTCACACCTTTGAACTCTATTCTTTTAATTGTTCTTTTGTTTTAGTGTCTTGTGAACTGATGGATAACTGTACTCAGCTACTTTAAACTCATGTGTTTTGTTAATCAAATATTCTGTCTATTCATCATGCTGGTTTTCTAACTATCTTGCAGGTTCCCCTCTTGATGACAAAAGGGGGAGGAAAGTAGAAAAAGGGACTGATCTAATAATACTTTGATTTCAGTTTTCTGATGATTATTGTCTGCCAATTTTTTTTATCTGATATGTTGGATGAGCTTTATGCTGCTAGATATTTTTGCTTGATTGAATTATTTGGCAGGAAATTTTTAACAGAAATTATTTGTTTTAAACATGTTATAAAGTATGATGAGTCTTGGTTATTTGCTACAATGTACTCTGAAAGTACTCAGGCATATTTTATTTTTTGTGAGCAGAAAGTTATCTAAAAGATAACAAATTAAGTTTTGATTATCATTATACTTCTGCTAAAAAAATCAAGTTGTTCAACATTTTCTCAATATTCCATATGTTGAATACATTAAATTTTATTTTGGAATTATATTAAGCTTGTTTTAAGCATGTTACAGGTAATGCTTCCACTCGAAAAATTGCACATATTAAGGGAGAGCTATGTGACAAATGAAAAGGGGGATGATTCAAAATCTCCAAGGGAGTTCTCTTAATCCTTAACCTTTTTCATTTTATTTTTAATAATGTTAGTCATCAAGGAGAAGATTGTTGAGTTTGGAAAATTTCAAAATTATGATGATTAAACATTGTTAAAAATATTAATTAGAAATTATTCATTTGATCTTAGCTTCAAAATTATTTGTTTAATAATTTCTATTGTGTGCAGATTTTTTATTATTGGGCATAAGCAACTTAAAGCCCAAATATGTTAAGGAAATATTCATCCTTGCACAAAAATTCTATATGATATGTGGCTGAAATATTTAATTGGTTAGCAAGATAATTGGGCCAGGAAATTATTAAGCAAGCCCAAAAGCAATGCTTCTATTTGACCCAACAATTGGTTGGTCCGAATTTGAAAGAAAAAAGAATGGAGTGGAGCATGTTTGATTCGGTTACCCACTTCCCTCTTTGATGGAATCCAAATTTATTTAACTTGGTTTAATTGCATTGGTAACAGGAAAGAGAAAGTTCAAGATTGATTTGATGGCAATTAAGAGTTCACACGTTACTATGCATAGGGGAATGAAAAAGTGGAAATTTAACTCATTTTAATTTCTTTCTTTACTTCCATTGAAAGCTTTTCTCTCTTCTCTCTCTTCCCTCTCTTCTCTCTCTATCTTTCGGTCACTTTATTTGTCAGGGAAGAAAATTGTAGAAACAAGTTATCAAAAGAAGAAATAGAAGCTATGAACAAGCAAGCGGCCAAGGTGATGATGGCCCTTGCAAAAAGAAGATCTACAGTATGGCGTGGCTAGGATATTTTTCACTTAAGGCAAGATGTGGTGAAGAAGCTTCAAGATCTCCATGCCTAAAGTAAAAGCAATCCAATTCGGTCAGAGAAGAAGATCTCTGAGGTGAAGCTCGTTTCCACTTTTGTTCATCCATCACAGAAGGTAGCTACTGTAGCTATATGGAGGAAGAAGCAAAAATGGAACAGATGGAGCTGTCAATGATCAAGAGTTCATCAAGGGTTAGAAATCCTTCTTGGGGACCAAGTCAAGATGGAAGGCTCAGATTGATGAAGTTTGATGAGAAGGGATGAGAGAGAGGTAATTGCATGTTGATTTTGCTTTCGGTTCCCTCTCTCTTCTCTCTATCCAAACCGGTTTTGATGATTGAAGAAGAAGAAAGTGGCTTGGTTCAACCGGTTTCAACTTTGGAAGCTTCCCCCTCTATAATAAGGGTGAATAACCAAGGCTTGAAACAAGGAGAGTAAGCACAGAATTCTCATAGCTATCCAAGCTAACATAAGTTCTTCTCCTTCAATGTGTTATATTTTGTTTTATTTTCTTTAGTTTTGTCTGTTTGAGTCTCATGGTGAAAAAGACAAACAGAGTGAGGTTTGTAAGAAAAAACCAGTGAGAGGAAAAAGGCAGAGTGTACAAAATTAAAGAAAAAGTCATAGGTGTCCTAGAGGTCCTTTGTACATCTATGTGTTGTGTATCATGATTCTGTGGGAATCCCCTTACAAGTTGGGTTAGCACTTAGCAGTTGAAAGCTTGGTAGCTGACCAAGTCAAGTTCAGTGTTGGGAATAGATTCTGGACTTGTCCCAAATAGGAAGGGTAGTTCCTAGGGAGAATTGGTATTTGTAATCAGATGATTATAGTGAAATTCCGTCACTGTTGTCATGGAGACTAGATGTAGGCTGCATTGCACCTAGCAGCTGAACCAGGATACTTCTTGGTGTAATTCTCTCTTTCTCTTCTACTCCATTTTAGTTTCTGTTGATAAGGAGACAAAATTGAAAAATATCTCCTGACTGGGTATGAGACAAAAAGAAAATGTCTCGTGTATGGTTATGAGACAAAACGCAGAAAAATCTCCTAGAGCATTCTAAAAGGCAGCAAGTATTACTCAGCAGAAAAAAGGGTTAAGATTCAACCCCCTCTCCCTCCCCCCTTCTCTTAGCCACTGATTACTATCAAGATTGTTTGGACATTTTTCATCTTTTGCATGATTCTCCTGGTGGATGTAAATCCAAAGTTATTAATTTAACAAGATTCAGGAGCTGTTATCAAAATCCTAGTACGTGCAATTTCATTGGATATGTAGAAAAACAAATAATGCTACAGATTGAATGACTAGATATGAAGCTAGAAGTAATCTCAATCATGTTATTTAGTCTAATTCTTGTGAAGCTTTCCAACAAATTATTATGTCTGATTTAAGACAGGTGTTTTGCTTTGTTTTTCCTTTTGTTGTGTAGACACCAAAATGAAAACGGTGAGAAACTGAATTGTATTTGTAGTTGTATTTCTTGTGCAAATACTCAATATTTTGTGTAACGATCTAAAAGCTATTTGTTGAAAATAGATTTCCAAAATGCTAAGCTTCTAACAAGAGCTAGTCACACATTGACAATACCTCTCATCAAAATAAACAAAATTGCTCCTATATGAATGAATGATATCAATCAATTATTACTTATCATATCAAAATAAAATTCTGCAATAATGATTTGCTAACACAAAGAGCTACTATCCCAAAAAATAATAAGAAAAGAGAAGAGAACGAAAACAGAAAATTTTAAGCAATATGCTTCAACAACTGATATGCTATATTGGTATTTAGCAAAACTCCTCAAAAGTAAAGCAGAAAAGAAGATGATTCCGAAGTAGAGGTAGTTGTGGAAGCAAATCGAAGGATCCTAAGACCGCCACTAAAGCTCATGCTACGCTGCTGCCGTGGAAGGAGGCGATCCGTCACCCTTGTCAGCACAGCCGTATATTCTCCCAAAATCTCTGTCATACTCGCCACCATTATCATCCTTTGTTTCCCTCAGAGTCGAATATTCTTCAGGGTTTATATACGTAAGTGAAGTAGTTATTGCGTGTCGACTTCTGCTAAGAGACTTATGTCATGTGTGTGTATAAATATATACATCTACACACGAATAAATGACAGGAGGTTAGGCAAGGAGAAGGGATTTGAATTTTTGCTGGAAAGTATAGGTGGAGATTAGACACAAATAATTAGCAAATTTTTAGGGATGATATAAAATAATAACTATACCAAACAACGGATTTCCCAAGCTCCGTTTACTCAATTAATTCCGTGTAGAATTTGTGAATGGTAATCATGATCATCATGATGATAGTTGATTTAAATTTTTAAACAAGTCATCATTTTGTGAGCTAATCTTAGCTAGTAGTATTATTTGCACACAATTTAAGTATTATCTAAATATAAAAGTTGAGTATTAAATGTTAGAATAAGACAACAATAAAAGTTAAGAATGATAAAATAAGTATTGACAGTGTATGAAAATATGACCTACAAAAGTCTTTTTTTATATTGACAAAATAGTTGATATATGTTGAATACCATGGAGTGGATTTGAAGAATTAAAGATCAAGTTCGGTAGATCCTTGCCATGCGTTGACTTTTTTTGTTGTTGTTGTTTTGGGGG
>NC_029794.2:93188706-93228223 GCF_000816755.2 Arachis ipaensis
ATCCAAGTGCTTTTTGAAGTATGCCATGAGTTTGGCAGAACCGAGAGTTGCAAACTTTCAAATGGTGATTATTTATTAGTGCCTTAAAGTGTGCTAGCATTGCTTTTGGATCATTGATAATGAGTAACTGTTAAGTGCCACTAGCGGTAAGGGAATTACTAAAGTGCTAGGATTCATAATCATGATAGTAATAATTAGAAATGGGAGTAAAATGAATAGTAGTACTACTTAATCTAGAGGCCCATGAAGACATGGTACAATGCACTTTCCAACTTCAGGAACACACAACATTAGATTTAACCAAGAAAAAAAAAAAAAGCTATATGCAAAATGGAATAGAATTCAAAGACAGAATTTAATAATAGTTACTACTTAGTTATCTTCTCAGGCTTGCTAGCAACACCATATTGATTAGTTGCAAATTCCTCATACCGTGACCTTTTGCAGACCATAATCCACCTTTCCTCGTATATATTTATGACAAAAATATAATTTCAAAAAATTAATAAATATTAGTTGAAAAGAGATCTGGATTCTATTTTAAGTATTGACCAATGAATTGCTGCAGAATTTAAGTCTACACACTTGCTTAAACGAATAAATGAACTAATCATTTCACTCGACGAATTTAAATTAGTTAAAATAGTTAATTTTTTAGTTGAACTGAAAAATATTAGAGAGACAGACAATTTACATAGACTCTATTATGGATAATGCATCAAATTTATGTCCTGAAACATACAGACATATATTTGTCTCCCGATCCGAACGCATTCACAAGATTTGTCTCCAATCAAGTTTGGGAGATGGATCATGCATTCATATGTAGCTCTGAATGCATGAGATACTGATTTAACAAATTCTTTTAATAAGTATTCCTTAAAAATAGTGTTTAGCATTTCATGAAACTAAGTTTAGGCTTTGGAAGATAGTGTTATTGTGCTTTGAATGGGGTCAATATGGGTGGTGCGTGGGCGGTGGCATATATGATGGGTGCAAAACTGTGTCAGCAACTCTGTTGTTTAACCAAAAGAGAATTCTCAATATATTTTGATGTTTCCCTTTTTTCATTGGGAATCGAATAGTTTTGGAGTTAGGGTCCCATGCGCATAGTTGTCAAAATCAAACTGCTGATTGAATTTGTTAGATTACTAGTTTATTGATATATTAGTTTAACTAATAAATTACTAATTGAACTGGTAGAAACGATTTTACGTAAATAAAAAATAAAAAATAGTCAAAAATCTAAAATTAAAATTTAAACTATATATCTTTACTAATATTTTAAAAATAATTAAGTTTTAATAAATTATAATCAACAAGTTATAATCCGATTATTATTAAATAAGTATATAAAATTCTAATATTTTTTCATAATAAAAATATGAGTAATGATTCCTATAAAAATTCCTATTTAGGACTCACTTTGCCATGCTAGACCCAATTTGAAGAGGATCTATGTTCAAACCACATTTACATTAATTTTAGAATTTTTTCTCAAACAGTTCAGTTGGACCGATTTTTATCGGTTTTGATCGATTTATACCAATTTTTATCCTTACACGGTCTAAAAATTGAATCGGACCGATTAAAAATTCGATTTATCAATTTTTCGATCGAACTAATCGATTTGATTCGATTTTTATAACTATGTCCATGTGAGTTGTTCTTTTATTCTTTTTTATATTATTATTATTCAAAGAATTAATTTGAACTTAACTGAGACTAAGTTTGGAACTTGGCCAGTTAATTATAATAAACAAGATTCATAACCTTAATTAGCTTCGTAGTAGGTGACAATTGTGAAAGGATAATTATATGATCTAATCATCGATTGCATACATCATGTTTCTCAGTGTTTCCCTTTTCTTTTAAAACCCGGAAACAAACAATAAACCAAAGTTAAAAAATGTGAAAAGAAAAAAATCACAGACATAAAATGTGTTAGTACCAAATCAGAACAAATGTAACGTTCTGAATGTTGGGTTTGGGCTCCCTTTCTATATAGAGAAAGGCCCAAATGTTAGTATGCAATATCATATATAACATTTTCACTGTTAGACTACTGCTACGCTTCTAATTGTGCCACTCTAATAGATTGGATATTACGACGACTCTAAATATATTTAATACTAAAATAAGAGCCTGTTTAAAACTTAAAACGTGAAATCTTTTAATACAAACTTTTTGGGTTGAAAAACATAAATACGTACATACAGACCAAATACAATTCTTAAAATTATATACATACTTTTTTACGTGAAGACGACATTCTTTTATGGTGACATAGATAAAGAAATTTATATTGAGTAATAAGAGGGTTTCGAGGTTAAAAAAAAGAAACATCTTATATGCAAGTTAAAGAAGAGTTTTATAGGGGCTAAAGTAAGAGCTAGGCCTGTGGTACACGAAGTTTGATTCCTTCATGAAAGGTCATGAGTATAGTAAGACTTCTTCTTAACATTGTATGTATGTCAAGAAATTCTCTGATGGTGACTTTATAATTCTCATGTTTTATGTTGATAACATATTGATTGTTGGTCATGACACCAACAAGATTGAAAGTCTTAAGATAGACTTGAACAAATCCTTTTCTATGAAGCATTTGGATCCTGCAAAGAAAATTCTTAGCATGAGTATTACTCGTGACAAGAAAAATGAGAATCGCAGCAGAAGTACATTGAGAAAGTTTTAGAGAGGTTTAGCATGAGTAATTCCAAACCTGTTAGTATTCCACTTGCTAGTCATTTCTAATAATGTCCTACAAGTGAGAAAGAAAAAGAAAAAATGAAGAAAATTCCATATGCATTTGCGGTTGGCAGTTTTATGTATGCTATCGTTTGCACTAGGTCAGATATTGCTCATGCTATTGGAGTTGTTAGTAGGTTTCTCTCTAATCCTGGCAAAGAACACTAACAAGTAGTGAAGTCGATTCTCAAATACCTTAATGGTACTTCCAGAATTTGTTTATGCTTTGGGAGTGGTCAACCTGTGTTGGATGATTACATAGATGCAGATATGGCTAGGGATCTTGATTCAAGAAATCTACTTCTAGTTATATGATGACTTTTGTAGGCGGAGCTGTGTCACGAAAATTCTGATTTCAGAAATGTGTTGCTTTATCTACTACAAAGGTAGAATACATTGTTGTTGTTGAAGTTTCTAAGGAAATCTTATGGATGAAGAAATTTCTACAAGAGTTGGGCATCAATCAAGAAAAGTTTGTGTTATTTTGTGACAGTCAAACTACTATCTATCTCAGCAAGAATTCGACGTTTCATTCTAGATCGAAGTATATAGAGGTGAAGTATCATTGGATATGTCAAATGTTTGAGATGAAGTCATATGTACTTGAGAAGATCCACACTGCTGATAATGATTCAAATATGATGACTAAGAGTTTACCTGCAGTGAAGTTTGATTCTTGAAAAGAGAAGGCGGACTTAGAGAAAAGAAAAAGGAATACACAGAGGAGAGAAAAGAGCTTTCACAACGAGGAGAAAAAGAAATTGGGAAAAATGGACAATGCATTTTGAACTCATTGAATTGGTAAACTTGTTCCAATCTTAGGAAATTTTAATATGTTATTCCTAATTTAGAGATTAACGTTAGGATATAATTTGCTAGTTATATTGCTTTCTCTCTTTTTTTATTTGAGATACTCACTTTATGGAAGGTTTATGTTAATTTTCAACGTTGTCAAACTCGCGAGTCTAAGTAAACTCGTGGAGCATACATAATAAAATTAAAATAATAGCATACATTATAACAAATACTTTAAAATACACATTCAAATCCTCTATAATTATTCTTATACAAATACAACATAGAACATATAAAATTAAAAGTTCTAAATCTGTAATACTAAATCTTTAATTGAACATTGAACAATATCAAATAATCAAATTAACTCTAATAAAAATAATTAATTACAAATCAGTCATGAATGGATGAACCATCTGGCCATCTAAAATAAACGATAAGCAATAGGCTAAAATTAAAAGCTATAGAATTTAAAAAGCAAAAAAAAAAAAAAAAAAACTAAATCAAGAAGCAAAGGCTCAAAGAAAGAGAAAAAGGCATACAAAAAATATAAAGGATATAGAAGAAAAGAAGGGACAAAGTTCCAGCAATAGCATATCGTAGACAAGGGTGCAGCAGGCAGCGATGGTGAGGGTGCAGCAGCAGCACGAAACGACGGCGACAAATAGTCATAGATTTCACGACGGTGCAAACTAGAGCAAAGATAGAACTGTAGGAGAAGTAGTCGAACTCGTGAACGGTGATAGCACGATGGAGTTGCGGATAGTGGAGATGTGAAGAAATACAAAGCAGAGGGCAACATAGGTAAATTTCACAAAGATAATGGCGCAAATCAGAGCAGAGGTAGCAGACATAGGTGAACAACGGCAGCTCGACGGGGAACGGCAACTGCGGCAGAACATGGAGAAAGTGAGACTTGAGAGAAACAATGCAAATGAGTGAGTTGTGAGTGAGTTTTCTTTCATTCTTTGGAAGTGTTATTGTAACCCTAATAAAAAAAGTATTTTTCTGGTTTCAAAATGACGCTTTTTTAAGCAAAAATGAAGAAAAACACAAACTCGCTAACTCGGTCCTAAACTCACGAGTTTGTCCGAGTTTGACCGAGTCTAACCGAGTCAACTCGATTTCATATCTAAACTCCTAAACTTGTACAAGTTTACGAGTTAACTCGAGAGTTTGACAACAATGGTTGATTCCATCAGTTTTGATAATGTATTATGTTGATTTTTAAAATTCTATAGTAATACTAGGAAGGCTGATTGTGTACCCATTATTTTAATAGTGAAAAATTTTACTAGACTAGGTCCTATAGGTTTTTTTTGTCCCTTTTTTGAGAGTTTTTCACGATAAAAATTATGGTGTTTGATTGTTTAATTTCTGTCATATTTGCTTGGAGTATTTTTAGTGTTACCTAATTAATTGCACAAGTTGTAAAAAAATTATTTTGATACTTTTATGAGATAAATTCTTGTCTGAGTTTTAGACTTTTTCAACAGCTATACGTACACTAAAAATTAACCATCCGCATAAAATATATATTAAAACACAATATATTGATAAATGAAATAATACCTATATTTATACAAAAATACAAAGTGGTCGATTTGATAGCTGATTCTGGGCGTGAATAACAATTTTTTGTTATATTTTATAGTAAGTGCGTGTCTCATAGCTCTCAAATTACATCTTTATTCAATTCCTTTTCTTTTCTTGCTTTGGACGCATCCAAAAAGTTCTATGACTGTGGGGATCTGAATAATTTCTAATTTTGATTGTTTTTCTCGACTTAGGTAGCTTTTACCATACAGTGTCTTCCATTTTCCAGAATCCAATGCAAGGAAGGCAATTAGCCAATTAATGACAAGTGTAACCAAATGATGTATTTCGATGACAGAGACAAATTAGAGACAATTCACATGGCGTGGTTTAATTTAACCATGGCCAAAACCTCTACCGCGTTAGAATATGGGTCACATTTGATTAGATGCGTAGATTTGCTTCTTCTTAGACTACACCATTTAGAGATTATTCAAACCTTATATTCAGTGGGTCGGTCCTCTATCTACTATGTGAAGCCACGTTCATTTTCGTGAAGGAATATATGTTACTATTCTTTTTCCGTTTACGGAGAAATTCATTAAACAAATAGAGCGAAAATGGATGTTCAAACTCTATTATCCCATTCCTCTGTTATGGTAGGTTCACGTTTTTTTTTGTGTTGTCTCTTAATAGAATATATATAATTATATGAACAGAAGTGGGACATGCAACTTATAGAATTTTGTATGCTTATCTGTGACATCCTTCCCATTTTTGCATAGTCATGATCATTAATCAATTATCTATACAAGTGATTAGGAAATACATTAATCAATCAAGCTGAAAAGAACTAAGAAGCATTTGTACAATATTATTATATGTAATTAGTAATAATAAATATATTGTACAGCATAAAAAAGAGAACGATATATTATTCCATTTGACACCTTCCATCAACCAACTCAACACTAAAATTCCTCATACAAATGGGTGGTACTTAGTACTTACAAAAATGAGTTTGAAGTTTTAACCAATTATACTATGTGTGTATATATATTGCTCTCTTGTTTATGAAATGCAGCATGCATTTGGGTTCTCATCACTGAAGAGTTGAGGGGGTGGAATCCGTTCAATGACATAAAATGGCTGATAATAGTGCATCATCTTCTTCATACCTTCTTCCTCGTCAACGTCAATAATCTCATCTCCTTTCTTGGATTCTTCTTCTTCTTCTTGCACTTCATTACCACCACCACCCCCCTTTTCTGCTTCTTTATTATCACTATTATTATTCTTGTCTTCACAACCATTCTCTTCTTTCTTGGCTTCCTCTGCTGCTGGCTTCTCTTCTTCAAGTTTAGCCTCTTCTTCTGCGGGTTTTTCGGCTTCTTTACTTTCTTCTTTCTTCTTCTCTGGTTCAAGTTCTGGCTGGGGAACTATCTTGGCTTGCTTCTTGGTGCATCTATAGACATAATCCACTAGCTTGTTCGCGTCCATTGTCCCAGTCACTGTAATCTTCCCAGTGCTAAATTCTGTCACTGCCTTTTGAACTCCTATTTAGACAAACACAGTTATTCAATAATGACAAGTACATGTTTATAACCATAATCAATATTCATTCACAAGACAAGAGAATGATTTCACCCACTTATTTAATGAGTACTGAATAAGATATGCAACAACGATTATTGTATATCACATATAATGCATGATTATTAATTTGTTAGGCCACATATTACAGATAACATTGTTCATGAAAAGAAGGGTACAAAATTGAAATTTGTTAGGTAGATCATGGATCCCATGAATAGTTTATTATATTCCATCTGAGTGACTTAGATGCAGATAAAGTCTTGTCACCGCTATGGCATAGAAATTCTAGTGAAGCAACAAGGTTAGATCACTTATGAATGGATAGGTAGTGATGTAAATTTCATCCTTTATCTTTTTGGGAATGGCCAGACATTGAAACATGGGTACTAAATAATTGCTGACTCGGTACTCTGGCCTAAAAGCAGTGTATGAAAGAATTGACAATCAAAAATCCAAAATTGATGATTCATATTCTCGCCTTTAAGTGGCTCCACCAATAGCGGAACTACATTGGCTCCACCAAATTTTAATCACTAACAAACAAGTATCAATTTCTTTTCCTTCCTATGTATCTGTCCTTTCTCAGTTACAACTTACAAGTACTACAAACAAGATATCCCACGCATTGAAATGAAGAGGCACACACATAAGTGGTATACCTTTCATTTTGAGTATCTTTTTCTTGAGCTGCTCAGCACAGGCCTCACAGTGCATGTTCACATTAAGTTCCACAGAAACTGGAGCACTAACCTGAAACGGCAACCAGTTACAAATTATTAATTTATTGACATAAAAGTTTGGTATATCCTCGAAGCAATGTATCAAATTTTTATGACAGATAAAGAGAATAGACGGACTAACAAATAACAATTTACCTGAGAAGTAACAACTTCTGGTGCTGCCTCTCCTTCTGCTAGAGGAAATGGAGATATAACATTGGCTCTTCTCTTTGCTTTCTTAGTAATTATGTTGCAAATTGCTTGAGGCTCCACTATTCCCTTTATGGTCACTTCATTTTTAGCCATATCAATCACCACTCCCTCAACACCTATTAGAAGATAAACACATGAAAACCATGAGGAGTGGACAAGCATATGCATGGTATGTATGTATCTGGAATCAAATGCAAAGAGAAAGAGTGACAGAAAGATGAGCTAACTAACCTTTCATTTTCATAACATATCTCTCAATCTTCTTGACACATCCTATACAATGCAAGTCCACAAACAATACACATGGAGATGGTGGTTTCGCCTCTTGCTTCTCTTCTTTCTTCTCCTCTGCTGGGTTTTCCTTTGGCTTAGACTCACCCTTAGGTGGTTGTTCCTACCCAAGGCCAAATAAAGAGAGAATAAAAACCAGTCAGTACTAGTCCAAAAATCTATTAAAAAGAAATACATTCTACATTTATACCAAAAATCAGCTACTAAATTAACTATCATATAAAATAAATGTTGAAATACAAAAACATTTAGAAATAAATACATATTGATTAATTTGATGGCTAAAACGACAAATAAGCAGTATATATAAACGTAATTGGCTTGATTTTTTATCCACCTAGAGAAGTATATATAAACAAAAAGCACAATTCTTTTTTCAAGATTCAAACATAGCCTAAGAAACCAGAATGCCAAGAAAGAAGGCTAACCTGTTTTCCTTCCTCACTCATTTGCTTTATCAATGGGAAACGGGAAATGAAATTGCAGTAGTTCTGAGGGGCCTAAAAATAAAAGAGATGAAGAGGGCTAACAGCTACAAAGAAGAAGTTTTATATTACAAGGAAGGGGTAGGAGTATGTTAGATGGTATAAAGCTAAACTAAGTTATTGAAAGCACGTGTAGCTGCACAAAGAACAACTTGTAACGTAGAGAGAAGAGTGGTATTTATAGAAATAGAGAGGGAGGTTAATGTTAATGGCAAATCAATAAAGCTTTGAAAATGATAATACTTTTTGTTACCCACCGACTGGTAGATTTTTCATGACAAAGTTGTGAAGTGTCACTTTGTCAGACATGCATGGCATGTGTGTATGTGTGGCACCCCTTTAGGACAACCTGGAAAAACTTCGTTTTGTGTATTACCTTACTACTATCTAGATATAGATCTTTAGCATGAGTACTGGTGCACGAATTGTAAATCACATTTTTCACAACTCGTACTACTAATCAGCAAGTGCACTAGGTCGTTCAAGTAATACCTTACGTGAGTAAGGGTCGATCCCACGAAAATTGTTGGCTTGAAGCAAGCTATGGTTATCTTGTAATTCTTAGTCTGTATATCAATGATAATTCTTAATTTCAATAGTAAAAAGTAAAAGATCATTAAATAAATACTTGTTATGCAGTAATGGAGAACAGATTGAGGTTTTGGAGATGCTTCGTCTTCTGGATCTCTGCTTTCCTCCCATTTTCTTCTTCACACACGCAAGGCTTCTTCCATAACAAGCTGTATGTTGGTGGATCACCGTTGTCAATGGCTACCATCCGTCCTCTCAGTGAAAAGGGTCCATGTACATGGCTAATCATCTGTCGGTTCTTACTTGTGTTGGAATAAGATCCATTGATCCTTTTGCGTCTGTCACTACGCCCAATACTTGTGAGTTTGAAACTCGTCACAGTCATCCCTTCCCAGATCCTACTCAGAATACCACAGACAAGGTTTAGACATTCCGGATCTTAGGGATGCTGCCAATTGATTCTAGCTTTTACCACGAAGACTCTGGATTAAGGGATTTGAACGCTCTGTTGTCAGGAGAGGCAATCAAACTCCTGAAACAGGAGCCCAAGAGATATACACTCAAACTATTACAGATAGAACGTAAGTGATTGTCAGGCACACGTTCATAGGTTGAGAATGATGATGAGTGTCACGGATCATCACATTCTTCACGGTTAGGTACGAGTTAATATCTTAGAATAGAAACAAGCGTGTTGAATAGAAAATAGAAGTAATTACATTAATTTATCGAGACACAGCAGAGTTTCTCACCTCCAATCATGGAGTTTAGAGACTTATGCTGTAGAGATACAATGTAAAACGTGAAAAATGTCATGAGATCCAAAATAAATCTCTAAAAGTAGTTTTTATACTATGCTAGTGACCTAGGTTTACAGAAATTAAGTAGACTAAGATAGATAGCGCAGAAATCCACTTTCGGGGCCCACTTGGTGTGTGCTTGGGCTGAGCATTGAAGCTTCCATGTGTAGAAGCTTTTTTTTGGAGTTAAACGCCAGGTTGTAGCCTGTTTCTGGCGTTTAACTCTGGTTTGCAACCTGTTTCTGGCGTTTAACGCCAGAATAAGGTAAAGACTTGGGCAAAGTATGGACTATTATATATTGCTGGAAATCCCTGGATGTCTACTTTCCAATGCAATTGAGAGCGCGCCAATTGGGCTTCTTCCAGAAAATCCATTTCGAGTGCAGGGAGGTCAGAATCCAATAGTATATGCAGTCCTTTTTCAGCCTCTGAATCATATTTTTGCTCAAGTCCCTCAATTTCAGCCAGAAAATACCTGAAATCATAGAAAAACACACAAACTCATAGTAAAGTCCAGAAATATGATTTTTGCATAAAAACTAACAAAAACATACTAAAAAGTAGTTAGATCCTACTAAAAACTATATGAAAATACCCCCAAAAAGCATATAAAATATCCGCTCATCACAACACCAGACTTAAACTGTTGCTTGTCCTCAAGCAACTAGATAAATAAAATAGGATAGAAAGAAAATCAAGAGGCAATAACATCTCAAAGTTTTATATGAAGCTCAAATTCTCATTAGATGAGCGGGGCTAGTAGCTTTTTGCTTTCGAATAGTTTTGGCACCTCCATTTATCCTTTGAAGTTCAGAATGATTGACATATATTAGAACTCAGAATTCAGATAGTGTTATTGATTCTCCTAGTTTAGTATGTTGATTCTTGAACACAGCTACTTTATGAGTCTTGGCCGTGGCCCTAAGCACTTTGTTTTCCAGTATTACCACCGGATACATAAATGCCACAGATACATAACTGGGTGAACCTTTTTAGATTGTGACTTAGCTTTGCTAAAATCCCCAATTAGAGGTGTCCAGGGTTCTTAAGCACACTCTTTTTGCTTTAGATCACGACTTTAACCGCTCAGTCTCAAGCTTTTCACTTGACACCTTCACGCCACAAGCACATGGTTAGGGACAGCTTGGTTTAGCCGCTTAGGCCATGATTTTATTCCTTTGGACTCTCCTATCCATTAATGCTCAAAGCCTTGGATCCCCTTTGTTATTACCCTTGCCTTTTGGTTTAAAGGGTTACTGGCTTTTTTTTTTCACTGCTTTTTCTTGCTTCAAGAATCAATTTCATGATTTTTCAGATTATCAATAACATTTCTCTTTTTCATCATTCTTCAAGAGCCAACAATTTTAACATTCATAAACAACAAATTCAAAAGACCTATGCACTGTTCAAGTATTCATTCAGAAAATAAAAAGTATTGCCACCACATATAAATAGTTTGAATTTTTCTTATTAAAAACTCGAAAATAAAATTGCTTTCTTATTCTAAAAATCTGCTATTTTATTCATGTTTGATGATGATAAAAAAAAAGATAAATTATAACTTATTTGGGGAATAAGAATAAAAATAAAGATACTAATTACTACTACTCATATAACTTCTAAGGTAGATTTCTAATAGTAAAAATGATCACAGAGTTAAGACTAAGATTAGGACTCAACAACCTTTATTTTGGAAGATGGATGCTCCTTTAGTCTGTGGAGTGCTTGGCCCTTCAAGAGACAGCTTCTGGCGCTTCAGCTCTTGTAGCTCACACCCCTACTCCTCTTGTTCCTTCAACAGTTTACAAAGCATGCTATTTTGAACTTGCTGTTCTTCTTTCAGTTGATCCATAGCTTCTTGCAACTTGGTGACAGATGCTTCTAGGCGGGTCCAGTAGTCAATTTGAGGGATTTCTGGGAGGAACTCCTGTGCCCTCCTTTTCATGGAGTTATCCTGCACTTGTTGTCCCTCCATTAACTTTTTGGTGATTGGTTGCTCGACTGAGATATACTCATCCACTCCCATTTTTACCCCAGCATCTTTGCATAGTAGCGAGATTAAGTTTGGGTAAGCTAATTTGGCGTTAGTGGAGTTCTTGTTTGCAATTGTGTAGAGCTCACAAGAAATTAGATGATGAATCTCCACTTCGTTTCCCAGCATAATGCAGTGGATCATCACTGCTCTTTTGACAGTGACTTTAGAGCGGTTGCTGGTGGGCAGTATAGAACCCCCAATGAAGTCCAGCCAGCCCCTAGCAATTGGTTTGAGATCTCCTCTTTTGAGTTGATTTGGGACACCCTTTGCATTGGTTATCCACTTGGTTCCAGGGATGCATATGTCCTCTAGAACTTGGTCTAAGCGCTTATCAAATCTCACCATTCTCCTATTAAAGGATTCTGGATCATCTTGTAGTTGAGGCAGCTTGAAGACCTCTCTTATTTTGTCTTGGTGGAAGTACATAATCTTCCCTCTGACCAAGGTTCGAAAGGTATAGAAGGCGGCTCCAGTTAATCTCTGCTTATCTGTTTGCCACAGATTTGCGTAGAATTCCTGAACCATGTTTCTACCCACCTTTGTCTCAAGATTAGCCAGAATTTTCCAGCCTCTGTTTCGAATCTGCTCTTGGATCTCCGGATATTCGTCTTCTTTCAGATCGAATTTAACTTCTGGGATCACTGATCTTAGACCCATTATTTTGTAGTAATGGTCTGCATGTTCTTTGGTTAAGAACCTCTCTTGATTCCAAAGTGGTTTTGGAATATTCTCTTTCTTGCCTCTTGAAGTGGTTTGTTTTCCTTTAGGAGCCATGATCTTAGTGAATCTTAGCTCAGTGATCACGAAAAGCACACCAAACTTAGAGGGTTGCTTGTCCTCAAGCAAAAGAAAGGAAAGGAGAGGAATAGAAGGAGAGACAAATTCGAATTGTGGAGGAGAGGGGGTGGCTGAATGTGAATTTAAAGAGGAGGGGGTGGGTTTGAAAATTTTGAAAAATATATGCTAGAAGATATGATTTGTAAAACAATAATTATGATATGCAAAAGATGTGGTTTTAAAATTGAAAAGATAAGAGAGAGATTTGAAAAAGATAAATCTAATTTTTGAAAAGATAGTATGATGATTTGAAAAAGATTTGAAAAGAATTTGAAGAAGAATGAAGAAAGATATATTTTTTTTTTTTGAAATTGAAATTGAAAGATGATAATTTGTAACATGTTTATGCAAGAAATTATGGATGAAATCATGAAAATTTGAAAAAAATTGAGTTGGAAAACAAAACTTCCTCTCCTCCACCATCTTGGCGTTAAACTCCCAACTGCTGCTTGTTTTGGGCGTTTAACGCCCATCTGTAGCTTCTTTTGGGTATTTAACGCCCAGCTGTAGCTTCTGGCTGGCGTTAAACGCCAGAAATCTTTTGTCACTGGGCATTTTTCTGAACGCCCAGGATGCTGCAAGTTTGGCGTTAAACGCCCAGAATGGCACCCATTCTGGCGTTTAACGCCCCAAAAGGTATCTTTACTGGCGTTAAACGCCCAGTAGGAGCTTCTTGTGGGCGTTTAACGCCCAAATATACCTCTTACTAGCGTTTTCTTGCCAGTGAGCTCCTTTTCCCTGTTTTGTGCTCTGAATCCTTCTGTAGCTCTGTAAACTTATGCAATTGATACTTTACCTTGAAGATTATTTATATTAAACTTGTATAATTATTATTTAAATAACAAATAAGCTTTGCTAATGGCTGGGTTGCCTCCCAGCAAGCGCTTCTTTATTGTCTTTAGCTGGACCTTGCTGAGCTTTTAATCTAGCCTCAACTTTGAGCATTCTTGCTCGACATTGCCTTCAAGATAATGCTTGATTCTCTGTCCATTAACAATGAACTTCTTATTAGAGTCAATATCTTGAAACTCTACATACCCATATGGTGACACACTCGTAATCACATATGGTCCCTTCCACCGAGATTTCAATTTCCTTGGGAACAATCTGAGCCTAGAGTTGAACAGCAGAACTTTCTGTCCTGACTCAAAGACTCTGGGTGACAGTTTCTTGTCATGCCACCTTTTTGCTTTCTCCTTGTAAATTTTTGCATTTTCAAAAGCATTGAGTCTGAATTCCTTTAGCTCATTCAACTGGAGCAATCTTTTCTCTCCAGCTAACTTGGCATCAAGATTTAGGAATCTGGTTGCCCAGTAGGCCTTGTGTTCCAGTTCCACTAGCAAATGGCACGCTTTCCCATACACAAGATGGTATGGAGAGGTCCCTATGGGAGTCTTGAATGCTGTTCGGTATGCCCACAGAGCATCATCCAGACTTCTTGCCCAATCTTCTACGGGTAATTACAGTCCATTCCAGGATTTTTTTTAGTTCTCTATTAGAGACTTCAGCTTGCCCATTTGTCTGTGGATGATATGGAGTTGCTACTTTGTGGCTAATTCCATATCGAACCATAGCAGAGTAAAGCTGTTTATTGCAGAAGTGAGTGCCCCCATCACTGATTAATACTCTAGGGACACCGAACCTGCTGAAGATATGTTTCTGGAGGAACTTCAGCACTGTCTTAGTATAGTTAGTGGGTGTTGCAATTGCCTCTACCCATTTAGATACATAGTCTACTGCCACCAGAATATACGTGTTTGAGTATGATGGTGGGAAAGGCCCCATGAAGTCAATACCCCATACATCAAACAACTCAATCTCTAAGATCCCTTGTTGAGGCATGGCGTAACCATGAGGCAGATTACCATCTCTCTGGCAACTATCACAGTTACGTACGAACTCTCGGGAGTCTCTATAGAGAGTAGGCCAGTAGAAGCCACATTGGAGAACCTTGGTGGCTGTTCGCTCACCTCCGAAATGGCCTCCATATTGTGATCCATGGCAATGCCATAAGATCTTCTGTGCCTCTTCCTTGGGCACACACCTACGAATTATTCCGTCTGCACATCTCTTAAAGAGATATGGTTCATCCCACAAGTAGTACTTTGTATCAGTAATTAATTTTTTTGTTTGCTGCCTACTGTACTCTTTGGGTATGAATCTTACAGCTTTATAGTTTGTAATGTCTGCAAACTATGGTGTTTCCTGAATGGCAAACAATTGCTCATCCAGAAAGGTTTCAGAGATCTCAATAGAGGGGGGGGGGGATGCCCCTTCTACTGGTTCTATCCGGGACAGATGATCAGCCACTTGGTTCTCTGTCCTTTTTGTCTCTTACTTCTATATCAAACTTTTGCAGAAGCAACACCCATCTTATGAGCCTGGGTTTTGAATCCTGCTTTCTAAGTAGATATTTAAGAGCAGCATGGTCAGTGTACACAATCACTTTTGATCCTACTAACTATGATCTAAACTTGTCAATGGCATAAACCACTACAAGCAGCTCTTTTTCTGTGGTTGTGTAATTTTTCTGTGCATCATTTAAAACATGGCTAGCATAATAAATGACATGCAGAAGCTTGTTATGCCTCTGTCCTAGTACTGCACCAATGGCATGGTCACTGGTATCACACATTAGCTCGAATGGTAACGTCCAGTCTGGTGCAGAAATAACTGGTGCAATGACAAGCTTAGCTTTTAGAGTTTCAAACGCCTGCAGACATTCTGTGTCAAACACAAATGGCGTGTCAGCAGCTAGCAGATTGCTCAAAGGTTTTGCAATTTTTGAAAAATCCTTTATAAACCTCCTATAGAATCCTGCATGCCCCAGAAAGCTTCTGATTGCCTTAACATTGGCAGGTGGTGGTAATTTTTTAATTACTTCCACTTTAGCTTGATCCACCTCTATTCCCTTATTTGAAATTTTATGCCCAAGGACAATTCCTTCAATCACCATAAAGTGACATTTTTCCTAGTTTAAGACTACGTTGGTCTCTTGGCATCTTTTCAGAACAAGTGTTAAATGGTCAAGGCAGGAGCTGAATGAGTCTCCAAATACTGAAAAGTCATCCATGAAGACTTCCAAAAATTTCTCTACCATATCAGAGAAGATAGAGAGCATGCACCTCTGAAAGGTTGCAGGTGCATTGCACCGACTAAAACGCATCCTTCTGTAGGCAAACACTCCAGAAGGGCATGTGAATAATGTTTTCTCTTGGTCTTGATGATCTACTGCAATTTGGTTGTAACCTGAATAGCCATCCAAAAAGCAGTAATATTCATGACCTGCTAGTCTCTCTAGCATCTGGTCTATGAATGGTAAAGGAAAGTGATCCTTCCTGGTGGCTGTATTGAGCCTTATGTAATCAATACACATACGCCACCCTGTAATTGTTCTTGTAGGAACCAGTTCATTCTTTTCGTTATGAACCACTGTCATGCCTCCCTTCTTGGGGACAACTTGGACAGGGCTCACCCAGGGGTTATCAGAAATAGGATAAATGATCCCAGCCTCTAGTAACTTAGTGACCTCCTTCTGCACCACCTCCTTCATGGCTGGATTCAGCTGCCTCTGTGATTGAACCACTGGCTTAGCATCATCCTCCAATAGGATCTTGTGCATGCATCTAGCTGGACTTATGCCCTTAAGATCACTTATGGACCACCCAAGAGCTGTCTTGTGTGTCCTTAGCACTTGAAGTAGTGCTTTCTCTTCCTGTGGATTTAAAGCAGAGCTTATGATCACCGGAAAAGTGTCACCTTCTCCCAAAAATGCATATTTCAGGGATGGTGGTAGTGGTTTAAGCTCGAGTTTAGGAGGTTTCTCCTCTTTCTGAGGGATTTTCAGATGTTCTTTTATTTCCTCTGATTCCTCCAGATCAGGCTGAACATCTTTAAAGATGTCCTTTAGCTCTGATTCGAGACTCTCAGCCATGTTGATCTCCTCTACCAGGGAGTCAATAATATCAACACGTATGCAGTCTTTTGATGTGTCTGGATGCTTCATTGCCTCAACAGCATTCAGCCTGAACTCATCCTCATTGACTCTCAAGGTTACTTCCCCTTTTTGGACATCAATAAGGGTTCGTCCAGTTGCTAGGAAAGGTCTTCCTAGAATGAGGGTTGCACTCTTGTGCTCCTCCATTTCCAGCACTACAAAGTCAGTGGGAAAGGCAAATGACCCAACCTTGACAATCATGTCCTCAATTATGCCTGATGGATATTTAATGGAGCCATCAGCAAGTTGAAGATATATTCGGGTTAGTTTGACCTCTTCAGTCAAGCCAAGCTTTCTGATAGTGGATGCAGGGATTAGATTGATACTTGCCCCAAGATCACATAGAGCTGTCTTGGTACAAGTTCCCTCCAATGTGCATGGTATCATAAAGCTTCCCGGATCCTTAAGCTTTTCTGGTAAGCTTGTTAGGATGACTACACTGCATTCTTCAATGAGAAAAACTTTTTCTGTTTTTCTCTAATCCTTCTTATGACTTAAGATTTCTTTCATAAACTTAGCATAAGAGGGTATTTGCTCAAGTGCCTCTGCAAACGGAATATTTATTTTAAGAGTCCTGAGGTAGTCTACAAAGTGGGCAAATTGTTTATCCTGTTCCGCTTGGCAGAGTTTCTGAGGATAAGGCATTTTGGCTTTGTATTCTTCAACCTTAGTTGCTGCAGGTTTATTTCCTACAGAGGCAGGTTGAGAGGCCTTCTTGAGGGAGTTATTATCAGCAGTTGCAGGTGTCTGATCCCTCACTGGTGTTTGAATGCCAGATTCCTATCCTTTTCTGGCGTTTGAACGCTAGATCTGGACATGGATTGGGCGTTTCACGCTAATTTTTCACCCTTTTCTGGCGTTTGAACGCCAGACTTGTTCCTCTCTGGGCTCTTACTATCCTCAGAGGAATTTTGGGTAGCAGGTTGCTCATCCTCTGTCAGCTGTTCTTTTCTTGGCTTTCTGCTGCTTTGAGTTGAGGTATTTAACATTTTTCCACTTCTTAATTGAACTTCTTGGCACTCCTCTTTTATCTGTTTTGATAACTGCTGTTTTGTCTGATTCAATTGTGATTCCATATCCTTGTTAGCAATTTTGGTTTCTTGTAGCATCTCCTTAAATTTTGCTAACTGCCTTGTTATAGAAGATAGTTGCTGATTGAGTTCAGCAACTTGTTCCTGAGGACTAAAGTCAGTTGATACTGCCTTAGCTTCTTCTTTCATGGAGGACTCATTATTTATGTATAGATGCTAATTTCTAGCAACTATATCAATAAGCTCTTGAGCTTCTTCAATAGTCTTTCTCATGTGTATAGATCCACCAGCTGAGTGGTCTAGAGATATCTGAGCTTTTTCTGTAAGCTCATAGTAGAAGATGTCTAATTGCACCCACTCTAAAAACATTTCAGAGGGGCATTTCCTTAGCATCCCTCTGTACCTCTCCCAGGCGTTATAAAGGGATTCATCATCCTTTTGTTTAAAGCCTTGGATGTCCAGTCTTAGCTGTGTCATCCTTTTTAGAGGAAAATATTGATTCAGGAATTTGTCTGATAACTGTTTCCATGTTCTTATGCTTGCTGTGGGTTGGTTATTTAACCACCTCTTAGCTTGATCTTTTACAGCAAACGGAAACAGTAACAGCATGTATACATCCTGATCTACCTCCCTGTCGTGCACTGTGTCAGTAATTTGCAAGAACTACGCCAGAAACTCAGTAGGTTCTTCCTGTGGAAGATCGAAATACTGGCAATTTTGCTGCACCATGACAATGAGCTGAGGATTTAGCTCAAAACTGCTTGCTTTGATGGGAGGTATACAGATGCTACTCCCATATGCAGCAGTAATGGAGTTAGCATATGACCCCAGAGTCCTTCTGGACTGTTCATTTCTATTTAGGTCCATGATGGATAAAATGGAATTGATATGAATTGCAAACAAGATATATTTTTGTTTTTATTTTATTTAAGTAGAAACAAACCGAATTATTAAGAATAAATAAAAATAATAAGATAAAATAAAATAATTAGAAATTAAAATGTAAATTTTGAAAACTAAGAGAAAAATAGATTTGAAAACGAAAATAATTACTTAATTAAGAAGATTTGAAAAACTTTGGATATGATTTTTGAAAAAGATTTTGAATTTTGAAATTTCAAAACTAAGATAAGATAGAATAGAAAGTTTTAAAATAAAAATATGAATTTTTAAAGGAAAATTCAAAAATTAATTAAAATAAAGAGAAAAGACATTTTTGAATTTAATGAAAAAAGAGAAAAACAGTAAAAATGACACCAAACTTAAATTTTTAGATCAAAACAAAGGAAACAAACAGGAAAACTTTGAATATCACGATGAACGCTAAGAACAACTTTTGAAAAACTTTTAAGAAACAGAAACACAAAGGCAACCAAACTTAAAATATGAAATTAAACTCAAACAGAAAAACTCAATTATTAGTTTATAAAATTTTTCGAAAAAAAATGAAAAAGAAAATAAGGATTCTGAGAAAAAAGTTTCAACCAAAAACAATAATAGAAGACGCAATTTTAGTGACTTTAAACAAAAAAGATAAATTTTTCCTAATCTAAGCAACAAAATAAATCGTCAGTTGTCCAAACTTGAACAATCCCTAGCAACGGCGCCAAAAACTTGGTGCACGAATTGTAAATCACACTTTTCACAACTCGTACCACTAACCAGCAAATGCACTGGGTCATCCAAGTAATACCTTACGTGAGTAAGGGTCGATCCCACGGAGATTGCCGGCTTGAAGCAAGCTATGGTTATCTTGTAATTCTTAGTCAGGATATCAATGATAATTCTTAATTTCAATAGTAAAAAGTAAAAGAGCATCAAATAAATACTTGTTATGCAGTAATTGAGAACAGATTGAGGTTTTGGAGATGCTTCATCTTCTGGATCTCTGCTTTCCTCCCATCTTCTTCTTCACACACGCAAGGCTCCTTCCATAGCAAGCTGTATGTTGGTGGATCACCGTTGTCAATGGCTACTATCCGTCCTCTCAGTGAAAAGGGTCCATGTACATGGCTAATCATCTGTCAGTTCTCACTTGTGTTGGAATAAGATCCATTGATCCTTTTGCGTCTGTCACTACGCCCAATACTTGTGAGTTTGAAGCTCGTCACAGTCATCCCTTCCCGGATCCTACTCAGAATACCACATACAAGGTTTAGACATTCTGAATCTCAGGGATGCTGCCAATTGATTCTAGCTTTTACCACGAAGACTCTGGATTAAGGGATTTGAACGCTCTGTTGTCAGGAGAGGCAATCAAACTCCTAAACCAGGAGCCCAAGAGATATACACTCAAGCTATTACAGATAGAACGTAAGTGGTTGTCAGGCACGCGTTCATAGGTTGAGAATGATGATGAGTGTCACGGATCATCACATTCTTCACGGTTAGGTACGAGTGAATATCTTATAACAGAAACAAGCGTGTTGAATAGAAAATAGAAGTAATTGCATTAATTCATCGAGACACAGCAAGCTCCTCACCCCCAATCATGGAGTTTAGAGACTCATGCTGTAGAGATACAATGTAAAACGTGAAAAATGTCATGAGATCCAAAATAAATCTCTAAAAGTAGTTTTTATACTATGCTAGTGACCTAGGTTTACAGAAATTAAGTAGACTAAGATAGATAGTGCAGAAATCCACTTCCGGGGCCCACTTGGTGTGTGCTTGGGCAGAGCATTGAAGCTTCCATGTGTAGAGACTTTTTTTTGGAGTTAAACGCCAGGTTGTAGCCTGTTTCTGGCGTTTAACGCCAGAATAGGGTAAAGACTTGGCGTTAAACGCCAATTTGCGTCGTCAAAGCTTAGACAAAGTATAAACTATTATATATTTCTGGAAAGCCTTGGATGTCTACTTTCCAACGCAATTGAGAGCGTGCCGATTGGGCTTCTGTAGCTCTAGAAAATCCATTTCGAGTGCAGGGAGGTCAGAATCCAACAGCATCTGCAGTCCTTTTTCAGCCTCTGAATCAGATTTTTGCTCAGGTCCCTCAATTTCAGCCAGAAAATATCTGAAATATCAAAAAAACACACAAACTCATAGTAAAGTCCAGAAATGTGATTTTTGCATAAAAACTAATAAAAACATACTAAAGAATAGCTAAATCTTACTAAAAACTATATGAAAATACCCCCAAAAAGCATATAAAATATCTGCTCATCAAGTACCTACTCTGAATTTAGATATATAAAATTTGATTAGTATTAAAATAGTATCACATTAATTTGATGGAACAGAAGTGTAAGTTGGTTTAGTGTATAATATAAGATACATGTATAGTTACTCTTTGATATTGGCATTTTTTCAGATCCACAAAAATAGGTATAGAATTATTAAACTGATAAGCAAATGATAAGGTGCCACTTAGGCTAAAATAATTAAAGATGTACCGTGTTCATTCCATGTCATAAAAACACTTTTAAATTCGAAGTTGGATCAGGTTATGCTGCAGTTAGCAGGGGGTGACGACTAACAAGCCTCGAAGTGAGGACCTAGCGTGAATCCAATAAGAGAATTGTAACTTATTTCTTTTGAAGCGTGTAATTTTGATTAATCTAATATTTGCTGGGAATCTTTCTCTGAGAAGTGAGAACAAACAGGATAAGGGTAACCTTTCAAAACTGTTGGCTCACCGCTCACGAGTCAGAACCCTCTGGAAAAAAAATATTTCCCGCCAAATTTGTTCTTTCTCTTGTTGACTCCACCAGATTTTCAAATTTAAGAAGCATTTAAGTTATTCATGACTCGAATTTTAATAATAAGATGAATTCCTCTAATCAAATGAAAATGAGTGCACATGAAATTGCCCATACATTTTAGTTTTTATTCCACTCAAAGCTTAAACTTCTTGGAACATGTGTGACCAATCAAAGATGTTCGGTTGCTGTCTATAAATGGTAACATTAGATTTATACATGAAAAAATGGGTTTAATTTCTATGGAATGCTAAAATATATATATAATCTCCGCGGCAATATTTAGTAGTTATGATTTCATTGCAAAATGAAATTAAATTTGATCATAAACAAATGAAATGAGTGAAATGTTATGACTGATGATATATTATGATACTTTTAAAATGAGATTAACTGTAAGTATTCTCACTTCATACAGGAATTAGAGCTTAAGGAACGCATTTCTTATTTTCATGACATATGGAATCGTTGGGATGGATGAAACACGGGGATCTGAGAAATGCCTTTACAATTTGGGTCTACAACTACAACTGATACAACAACAAATGAACAAACTGTTGAGCCATCACATGGGTTGTTTCTGACCTTTCTGTTCTCTAAACATATCCCTTTCCTAGTTCTCTGAATCTTCCTTCATTTCATTTCATTGCACCTTCATTAGAATGGATTGGATTATAAAATGTCTCTTTCTGTGTGCTTTTATATCAATGCTAATTCACCTATGTTATATTTGAGCAGTTTTCACGAAATTAACACTCAAAATATTAAAATAAATAGTTTTTCTAATACAATTTGCAAATAATACATCATAGTTTCATAAATTTACTAATTAGGTAACGTATCACGTACCAATTTGCACGTACTATATATTAATGGTGAAAATTCACATGCAGTTATTTTCATGTGATGTTGATAACCAAGAATTATTAGATGATTTGATAAATTTGACTAAATCATTATCTAACAATTATTATCTATCAACTTTACATAAAAATAACTACATATGAATTTCTTTCTATATTAATTCATTTGCATACTAGAAAGTCAAATGTATATTTTTCACATAAAATATTTTACCTATATCCTACTGCACACCGCATATTCGTCTACCGAAGGGTATTGTATTGCATGTAGCTAGACTGCTAGAGTAATGCAAAAGTGATGCATGAATTGGTTAGGTAAATTTGATCATCTTTTTCAAACTATACTATTTAAACAGTGCAGGCCGTTTGAAAAGCTTCACTTGATTACTGCATATTTTGGGAACAATGCCAAACCAAGTGTGCCGGCAAAGTATGCTTGATAACACGTGGAGATGACTCATCAGTTTGCACATTATGTTGCTTTTAATTCCATGTCTTGCTTGATTTGGTCAGATATCTCTTTCCAAATTTCAACTACTAAATTGCAGATATAAATTCTGAGAAACGTCTTAGGTGCTCCAACATACTTTACTGGAAGATCAGTACGTCAATGTGTGCAGAGCCATTAAGATTTATGATTTTGACTTAGGTGGACATTGGAGAAATCTAAAATCAGGATCTTGGTAGTCTTTACAAAAATATATAAAATGATAATATAAAATGATAATTTTGTCCTTACTTTTTCTATTTTTTTTATCTTTTCCAGCCGCTCGTGCTTTCTCTTGGTGAGAGGTACACTGCATCTACAGTTGGATAAGGGCGACAATGTCGGGGAGGATGTTTTGGGCAGCTGATGAAGAGATTTTTCGTGGTTTAGAATTCCTCAGTGAATTCTCGTTACAAGTATAGTTTTTAAACTAACAAATAATCTTCTCATGTAAAAAATTGTTTGTCACAAGTACAAATTCCAAAAAAAATAACCGAAGTATTTAAACCTCAAGTCATCTCTCAAAAGAATTGCAGGGAAGTGTTCTTGTTATTGGTTATGGGATAGTATACTTGGAGTTTTTGGATAAGGGACATGAAAAGTAAATTGCAAGAAAGTAACTAACAACTAAGAAAGCTCTTTACAAGGAATGAGAACTAGAAGTCCTATCCTCATTATCATCATCAATTATGACAAGAATTGTCCATTTCCACTTAGTCAACCTCTAACTATGAAGGAAAGTCAAGTGGATAAATCAACTTGAGTCCACAAGTCCTAGTCAAATCCTAAGGAGAGACAAGCTTTAGTGGTATTCAAGTCAATTAGCAACTTCCAATTATCAATCAACAAAAGAGTTTGATAACTCAAAAGTCTCCAATTACTCAACCAAAGCCAAGAGGAGAAGAATCTATTCTAACATCTTTCCAAGAATTTTGTCAAACACTTGGAAGCATAGTTATTAGAACCGAATCGGCAATCCACCCGGTCATATGACCGGGTCACCGGGTCACTGGTTCAACCGGTGGGTCACTGATTCACCCGATTGACCCGGTCATAATTTAAAAAAATAAAATTATATAAATAAAATTAAAATTACATATTAAAACTTAAAATGCAAGTCTTTACAAACATAATAATAATAATAATCAAATGTTAATTTTTAGACAACTAATGATGCAAAAAGAGATAATAAACTAGTTTCTAGTACAAAATACTTTCTCTATTTAAATAAACAAGAGCAAGCAAAAGATAACATAATCGATAATCAAGTCCAAGTGATCTTAAAATCGAAATCTATATCTTCATAGGACAAATTTGGAGCTTGATCAATATTTTCCTCATTTTGATTTGCATCTATATCTTCCATAAGAAACACTGCTTTATGATGTTATGCAGAACATCAGAAACAGAGAAAGAAGAGTTTGAAGAGAGGTACAAGAAACTAGTGAACTGAATTAACTTCATCTTATTCTTCCATCAATGAATCAATTCTACACATCTCTTAGAGGGATGCAAGAGCTTTATTTATAACAAAGTTAAAAAAGAGAGAAAGATCAGAGATCAGAATAACAAACACTAACTAAGTGTACCAAACTGATTTTGTTATTGACTAACTCTCTTATCTCTTATCCCTTAACATATAGCAACAAAAGATTTAGCATTTTTTAAGCAACACAACAAGAAGGTTCAGTAACAAATTCAACTTAAGTCAGTTATCTAGTAACAAATTCTACTTCCAGCAACAACCATATTTATGATAGGTTCAGCATCAAATTCAACTTACAGCTGACAACAAATTCTACTTCTAGAGTTCTAGCAACAAATTCAGCTATGATAACTATGATAACTTTCGAGCAGCAACAAAAAAACAAGAAAATTGAAATAGAAAGAACATAGGGAACTCACTAACAAATTCAAGGTTCATGATGATCAGTAACAAATTTCAGCAACACATTCAACTTTCAGTAACAAATTATTTTGGCAACAAAATCAAAGTGCAGTGATGCAGCAACAAAATTGAAACAAAAAGAATAGGGGAAAGTCACCAAATCGGGTTGCACGAAGGAATCTGACGGCGAAGGAAGCTGATGGCAAGGGAGAAGCTGACGGCAAGGCTCGAAGCAAGAAGACGACAACGAAGACCAGCCCACCGGGATCTGTTGCCTCTGTTACCAGCGACGAAGAGCGCAGCGAAGGGAGAGATCGAGACCAGGTGCGAGACAGAGACCGTGAGAAGTAAGAAGATGACCACCACCACCACCCGAGGGACCAGATGCGGTTCCGTCTGCTTTTGCCGCTAGCGAAGCAAGCGCAGTGGCACGAGACCGCGACGACGACCAAAGTGAGTGGACGAGGTGAGAGACTGAGAGAGCAACGAGGTGAGGCGGTGAGAGACTGAGAGTGACGACCGTCGAGGTGAGGTGAGAGACGAGAGAGCACAGAGACTGGCTGGGTTAGGGGGTTCTACTCAGACTCTCAGATTTGGTGTTTGGGCATAGGGTTTCATCGAAAGGGAAAGGGGAGGAGGGGGGTTATGAAAACGACGCCATTTCAGGTATTAGGAAGAAAAAAAATAAAAACGACCCGGACCGGGTTAAATTAACCGGCTGGGTCACCGGGTTTTACAAAAACCCATCGATTCAAACTGGGTTCGACTGGGTCTGTTGCATAACCGGTTCAACGAGTAACTCAACCCGGCCAGATGACCAAGTGACCGGATTTCCAGTCAAACCGGCCGGGTCGAGCCGTGTTTAATAACTATGCTTGGAAGGCACAAAAGGAAAGCAAAATGAAATTGCGAGAAATGTAAATTTACAACTACTAATTGCAAGGAAATTAACAACAACAATTAAAATCAACAATAAAAGAAATTAAACATAAATTGCATTAAAGGAAAATAGAGGAAACAAGAGTGCATCAATAACAAAGTAAACAAGTACAAGGAGTAAAGTAAAAAACTAAGAAAGCAAAGGTACAGGAACAAGAAATTGAAAAGGAAAAGTGAATCAAAGCATGAATTAAACCTAGATATAAGGAATCCTAATCTACATCCAACCTAATTCTATAGAGAAGAGAGAGCTTCTCTCTCTTGAAACTAACTAAAGCATCATAGAAACTAAACTATGTGTTCCCCCCTTGACTCCCCTTGATTTCTGCATATAATAGGCTCAGAAAATGAGTTGGATTTGGGTTTGGGAAGCCCAGAAATCGCCCCCAGCATTTTCACTTTAATGAGGTCACGTGCAAGCATCGACGCGTACGCGTGAGTCACGCGTACGCGTCGTTTGGCATTTTTGCTATCCACGCGTACGCGTCATGTACGCGTATGCATCGCCATGCGACTTCATCGTTTCCACGCGTGCGCGTCGTTGAATGCACTCCCAATCCTTGATTTTCCATTATTTCTCAACTTTGCATGCTTTTCTCTTCATTCCTTTGATCCATTCTTAGCCTTTTGAACATGAATTCACTAACAAACAAATCAAGGCATCTAGTGGAATCAAAGGTGAATTAAAATTAACCAATTAAGGGACTAAAAAGCATGTTTTCACTCTTAAGCACAAATTAGGGAGAATATACAAAACCATGCTATTTTAGTGAATATATGTGGGAAAAGGTGATAAAATCTCCTAAATTCAAGATAAAATGCACCACGAAATAGTTCTTGCACCAACCAAGCATTCTAAATCTCCAAACAGCTACCAAAACACCATAAAACCTTATTTAACATACCAAACTACCAAATAAACTCAACAAACTAATCAAAATATGAAGTTAAACTAATTCTACCAATATTTACAAAAGAGAAAAAGGAAAGATGTTACCATGGTGGGGTGTCTCCCACCTAGCACTTTTGTTTATTATCCTTAAGTTGGACTTATGAGGAGCTCCTCATCAAGGTGGCTTGTGCTTGAAGCCATCCTTGAACATCCACCAATGCTTGAGTCTCCAATAAGCTCCATTCTTCACAATTAATGCCACCAAGCCTTGATGGAGTTCTTCACAAACCATGGGCTCCCAAAATTGATTCTCCTTGTGCGATACGGGATCCCACACTTTGTTTTGACACCATCTTTAAGTTGATCATCATTATTCCATTTGGGTGGCATGCAAGATGAATTCTCACTAAAGCGACCAAACATCCTTCTAGATCCAAGCAATCTATTTCTACACCACCCCTTGTAATTAAGCCTTGAACATGTAACCATCATGGACTTTGATTTACAATGCCAACCACTAACCATCTCCCTTTTTCTCTTAAAGCCACACAAAGCTCTAAGTTGCCCATCCGTCTCAAGCAAACCATATTCAAGTGGACTAATTAAGCTTAGAGATGAGAGATTTACCCACTTTAATGAAAGAATGGATGGTGATGGCTTGGGGAGAGGTGTTTCCAATGTCCTTGCAAGCTCCACTCCCTTGTGTTCTTCTTTGATTACCTCCACCTCTTTACAAACTTCGTCAATTTCAATCCTTTGTTCATCAATTTCATCTAACTCTTTTCCATCACTCAAATCATAAATGGGAGGATAAGAGAAATCTAACTCCACTTTGCTTTCTATTTCACTGGGAGAAGGTTCTTCAAGTTCAAAGGATTCACTACCAAGAAGGTTTGATGCATAGTCTTTACCACCAAGGGAACTCAATTCTTGCTTCATTCCTTCCAAGTCTTCATGCAACAATTATTTTGGAGGTTGTGCACTCTCCTCCTCAACATCAAATTCAATCTTCTTGGAGGAGTTTTCGATGACTTTAGATTCCCATGGCGGTTCCGCATCTCCTAAGTCTTCAACCACTTCTTCCTCTTCTTCAACAATCATCGGTTCCTCCAATTGTTCTAACACATAGTAACATTCCTCATCTTCCACCGGAGTTTCCAATCTCTCCTTCAGGCTATGGTTTTCAATTGATTCTCCACATGTGGCCATGGGAGTTCCTTGAGTGCTCAAGCATTGGGAGGCTAATCGATTCACCACCTCATTCAAGGCGGCCGTGAACTCTAGTACCTCCCTTTGCATTTCTTCTTGCCCTTGAAGGATAAGGCTAAGGGGTTCAACTATTAGAGATTGGGGTGGATAGGAGGATTCATCATCTTGGAGAAAAGGGTTCATAATAGGAAGGTGGTTCTTCTTAGTGAAAATATGGAGGTGGTGTGTATGAAATTTGTGGCCCTTGGGAGTATTGATGTTGGAATTGTGGTGGCTCTATGGATTTTCTTACATAATGGTCACAAGGATGAGGTAAGGGTGATTGGTTATATGATTGATAAGGGTCATAGGAAGGCATTTGGTAGAAAGGGGCTTGTGAGTATGGTTGAGGACTATGTTGAGGATGAGGCTCATAGGTATGTGGTGGTGGTTGTTGACAAGTACAATGAAGACTACCACATCCACTAGATTGATATGCATAAAGAGTGGAATTATACCTATAAGGGACCGGAGGAGGTTGTTTCCATGAAGATTGAGCATATGCTTGAGGCTCATCCCACCTTTGATTGTTCCATCCTTGATACACATTCTCATTGAAATTCCCATTTCCTACAACATAGTTGTAACCAAACTCATAGCCAAAAGGGTGAGAATTCATGATAGCAAGAGCAAATGAAAACAAAATCAAATAAGAAACAAAGAAAACTAAATCCTAAAACTAGCAAAAACTAACAAAGAGAGAAAAGGCAAACATATTCACAATATTCACATATATACAATAACCAATAACAAGCGCACATTTGCAATTCCCCGGTAACGGCGTCATTTTGATGAAGATATTTTTCGTGGTTTAGAATTCCTCAATGAATTCTCGTTGCAAGTATAGTTTCTAAACCAACAAATAATCCTCTCATGCAAAAAATTGTTTGTCACAAGTACAAATCCCAATAAAAATAACCGAAGTATTCAAACCTCGGGTCGTCTCTCAAAGGAATTGCAGGGAAGTGTTCTTGTTATTGGTTATGGGATAGTATACTTGGGGTTTTGGATAAGGGACATGAAAAGTAAATTGCAAGAAAGTAACTAACAACTAAAAAAGCTCTTGGCAAGGAATGAGAACTAGAAGTCCTATCCTCATTATCATCATCAATTATAACAAGAATTGTCCATTGCTCCCACTTAGTCAACCTCTAACTATGAAGGAAAGTCAAGTGGATAAATCAACTTGAGTCCACAAGTCCTAGTCAAATCCTAAGGAGAGACTAGCTTTAGTGGCATTCAAGTCAACTAGCAACTTCCAATTATCAATCAACAAAAGAGTTTGATAACTCAAGAGTCTCCAATTACTCAACCAAAGCTAAGAGGAGAAGAATCTATTCTAACATCCTTCCAAGTATTTTGTCAAACACTTGGAAGGCACAAAAGGAAAGCAAAATGAAATTGCAAGAAATGTAAATCTACAACTACTAATTGCAAGAAAATTAACAACAATTAAATCAACAATAAAAGAAATTAAACATAAATTGCATTAAAGGAAAATAGAGGAAACAAGAGTGCATCAATAACAAAGTAAACAAGTACAAGGAGTAAAGTACGAAACTAAGAAAGCAAAGGTAGAGGAACAAGAAATTGAAAAGGAAAAGTGAATCAAAACATGAATTAAACCTAGATCTAAGAAATCCTAATCTACATTCAACCTAATTCTAGAGAGAAGAGAGAGTTTCTCTCTCTAAAAACTAACTAAAGCATCATAGAAACTAAACTATGTATTCCCCCCTGACTCCCCTTGATTTCTGCATGTAATAGGCTCAGAAAATGAGTTGGATTTGGGCCTGGAAAGCCCAGAAATCGCCTCCAACGTTTTCACTTTAATGAGGTTACGTGCGAGCATCGACGCGTACGCGTGGGTCACGCGTACGCGTCATTTGGCATTTTTTCTATCCACGCGTACGCATCATATACGCGTACGCATCGCCATGTGACTTCATCGTTTCCACGCATGCGCGTAAGCCACGCGTGCGCGTCGTTGAATGCACTCCCAATCCTTGATTTTCCATGATTTCTCTACTTTGCATGCTTTTCTCTTCATTCCTTTGATCCATTCCTACTCTTTTGAACCTGAATTCACTAACAAACCCATCATGGCATCTAGTGGAATCAAATGTGAATTAAAATTAATCAATTAAGGGACTAAAAAGCATGTTTTCACTCTTAAGCACAAATTAGGGAGAATATACAAAACCATACTATTTTAGTGAATAAATGTGGAAAAAGGTGATAAAATCTCCTAAATTCAAGATAAAATGCACCACGAAATAGTGGTGCATCAGCAGCCAAGGTTTGGACCTTTTGGAGAGAACGACTGGCAACGGCACAGAGTGCTGCGATTGGATGCTAAGGCAATTGTTCGAGTGGCAACAATTCCCTACTTGCAAGAATAAGAGGAGCAACAATCCACTCAAACAAGTATTAACAGTAGTGCAATAATACCCAATAGCAGCAGAAAAATCACATAAACTAGAAATTAGAGACAAGCTAACACACCAAGATTTTTAACGTGAAAAACCTCTTCAATGAGAGAAGTAAAAACCATGAGTCATCATGACCAGGAAATAGCTTCACTATGATGAAAAATAGGATACAAGAGAGTCATAAATTACTGTACAAAACGTGCATACAACAAGCCAGACAACCCAAGCTTCAAAACTTACAAAACAAGAACAAGAAGATGAAAATACCACAAAAATAGAGCTGCTGTGCGTAGCCAATATCTCTAACTACAGATTTCAAATCAACGATCAGAACGGTGAAAGCAAAGAACCAGATGTGTGGAACACACTGTTCAAATTTGAGCTCGATCCAACGGTTAACGAATCTAGAGCGACCAATTTACGGAGACAGCTTTGTATATGTGCGAAAATGAATTTCTCTCTTCTCATCTCTCTAGTGTTTGGTGTTCTTCTCTCAAATGAGACATCTCTCACTCAACCCTAACTCAACTCAGCCACTTCAACTATTCATGTGTTTGGATACTAACATTTGGAATTTTTCTCCACATAGGAAGGGAGTTTGGACTTTTTCTCCACATAGGAAGGGAGCCCAAAAAACTCAACAAATCTCCCCCTCACGACTATGTGGAGGTAACCGCCAATCTGGCGATTAAGCAACAACTTCCATCTTGGTAATTCTTTGGTCATCATATTAGAACCATTCTCATCAGTATGAACCTTTTCAAGTTCCAACAACTCAACATCCAAAACATCACGTATCCAATGATACCTCACATCATTATGTTTGGATCGAGAATGAAAAGTAGAGTTTTTACCAAGATATATAGCACTTTGACTATCACAAAACAATACATACCTCTCTTGAGTAAACCCGAGTTCCTTCAAGAATTTATTCATCCAAAGCATCTCCTTGCACACTTCGGTAATGGCAATAAACTCGGCCTCGGTAGTAGACAAAGCAACACATTTTTGCAATCTAGATTGCCAAGACACAGCTCCACCCGCAAAGTTGATCAAGAAGCCTGGAATAGACCTTCTAGAGTCAATATCTCCTGCCATGTCTGAGTCAGTGTAACCAACTAGAATATGCTTATCACTTCCACAACACAACTTCATGTTAGAAGTACCACGAAAATATCTCATTATCCATTTTACAGCATTCCAATGCTCTCAGGTTTGATACAAAATGACTAACACAACCAACAATATGAGCTATATCCGGTCTTGTGCACACCATAGCATACATTAAAATACCCATGGCTGATGCATATAGAACTTTTTCCATGTCTTTCTTCTCTTTATCACTTGATGGAATTTGCTTGCAACTCAATTTGAAGTGTGTAGCAAGAGGAGTACTAACGACCTTTGCTTTCTCCATTTGAAACCTGTGCAATATTCTTTCTATGTATTTCTCCTGTGACAACCAAAGTTTCTTCTCCTTTCTATCACGCTCGATTCTTATGCCAAAAATTTCCTTTGCCGGCCCAAGGTCCTTCATTGCAAATGACATTGCAAGTTGCTTCTTCAACATATCAATCCTAGAAGCATTCTGACCAACAATAAGCATGTCGTCAACATATATCAAAAGGATAATAAAATCATTACTAGCAAACTGTTTAACAAATACAAAATGATCAGAAGTAGTCTTCTTGTAGCCTTGTTTTGCCATAACAGACTCGAACTTCTTGTACCATTGTCTTGGAGCTTGCTTCAAGCCATACAAGCACTTCTTCAGTTTGCAAACATGATCCTCTTTGCCTTTTACCATAAAACCTTCAGGTTGTTCCATGTAAATTTCATCCTTAAGATCACCATGAAGGAAATTAGTTTTCACATCCATCTGCTCTATCTCTAAATCAAGATTTGCAGCCAAACTCAAAATAGTCCTAATAGAAGATCTTCTCACAACCGGTGAAAAGATTTCATTATAGTTAACTCCCTTTTTTTGCCTGTAGCGCTTGACCACCAATCTAGCCTTGTACCTTGGACACTGAAAATTTTCTTCATGCTTCGACCTATAAATTCACCTGTTCTGCAAAGCTTTCTTTCCTTTTGGTAACTTCACAAGCTCAAATGTTTGATTATCATACAAGAATTTTCATTTCATCTTGCATTGCATCAAACCATTTCTTATTGTCGTCGCCTTCCATCGCTTCCGCATAGCATTCAGGTTCTCCCCCATCAACCAAGGTCACATATCCATCAGTAAATGTCACATACTCATTAGAAGGATACCTCGTTGAAGGTCGTTGCTCTCTAGTAGACCTCCTAGGATGGAAATTTGGTGGATCTTCAGGTAGTTCAGATTGATTATCAGCATCATCATCAACTGGAGCATCAATCGGATCTCCCATCTCCTGGTCATTAGGAACCAAAGGCTTATTTTGCTGCATATGCTCCTGATCTTAATTCTCTGCTAGTTCTGACGAAGGAGGCGGCTGAACTGGATCTTCATCAGTCAAGTCACTGCTCTCTTGTGATTGACTCTTTTCTGCCTTATCAATATCTTCAATGGTCTGGTCTTAAATAAACTCTACATCACAGCTTCTTACAAGCTTCTTTTCAACTGGATCATAAAGTCTGTAACCAAACTCATCTTGACCATACCCAATAAAAATTCACTGCCTTGTCTTCACATCCAACTTGGACCTCTCATCCTTTGGAACATGAACAAATGCTTTGTATCCAAAGACTCTCAAGTGACCATACGAGATATCTTTTCCCGACCAAACATGATCTGGAATATCATTGTCCAAAGCAATTGTAGGACTTAGATTAATCACATGAACCGCTGTAAGTAGCATTTCACTCTAAAAGACTTTAGGTAACTTAGCTTCAGTAAGCATACACCTAACTCTTTCAATCAATATTCTATTCATTCTTTCTGCCAAACCATTCAACTGAGGTGTTTTAGGAGGTGTCTTTTCATGCCTAATGTCTTGCTGCTTGCAATACTTATCAAATGGTCCACAATACTCACCACCATTATCAGTGCGAATACATTTAAATTTTTTACCTGTTTGTCTCTCAACCAAAGCTTGGAATTGTTTGAACTTTTCCAAAGCTTGGTTCTTTTTTTTCAAAGCATAAGTCCAAAGCTTTCTTGAATGATCATCAATAAAAGTAATAAAGTAAATAACTCCACTAAAAGACCGTACCTTCAAAGGACCACAAATATCAGAGTGCACCAATTCGAAGAAGTCTGATTTTCTTGAAGGTTGATGCTTCTTGAAGGATAATCTTCTTTGTTTGCTAGCCATGCAATGAGAACATTTCTCCAATTCTGCATTCTTGAAACCGGAAAGAGCATTCTTTCGAGCCAAACAATTAAGTCCTTTTTCACTAATATGACCAAGTCTTCTGTGCCACAAGCTACAAACTTCTTTATTTTCAATCGCATTCACACTACCTTTTGCAATCATGGCATGCATCACATACAAATTTGAAGTACCTTTTTTTCGAGCCACCACTAAGTTGCCTTTAGTAAGCTTCCATTGTCCAACGCCAAAAGTGTTTACAAAGCCTTCATTATCAAGCCTTTTAACTGAAACCAAATTCAAGCGAACATCTGGAGCATGTCTAACATCTTTGAGTAGCTGCTTCATTCCCATATTAGTCTCAAGACAAATATCTCCTACACCAATAACTTTGGCCAAGCCATCATTACCCATCTTAAGCACTCCAAAATTACCTAGAGTATAAGAAGTGAAGAACTCTTTCTTCGGTGTAACATGTATTTAGGCGCCACTATCAATTACCCAGTTGAACTCATCATCAAAAACAAGATTGACCTTGTACTCGTAATCAACAATATCAACAGTAAGAAGATCATCTGAAATAGAAGATACACGATTATTACCACCATCATCCTTCTTTTCTTGCTTACATTTGTTCTCCTTTTTCCAAAGAAAGCAATATTTTTGAACGTGACTCATTTTGTGATAGTAATGACATTCAACATTCTTGTATCTTGACTTGGATTTGCTCCTACTTTTACCTCTACCCTTTTGACCTTTATTCTGATTTCTCCCCCTGATTTCAGTTACTAACATTTCAGAGTGTGACGAAGAATTCTGCGTGTTCCTTCTCATTTCTTCATTTAAAATGCCACATTTAACAAGTTGCATGCTCACTTTACCATTCGGAGCAGAATCAGTAAGAAAGATACAAAATGTCTCCCAAGAATCTGGTAGCGTATTTAGCAACCACAATCCTTGAACCTCATCTTCAAACTTGATTCCCAAGCTTGACAACTGATCCAGAACCCCTTGAAATTCATTCAAGTGATCTAATACTTGTGAACTCTCTTTGTATCTCAAATTCATCAACATATTCAACAAGTACAATTTATTATTGTCAGACTTGGAAGCATACAAGGATTCAATTTGATTCCACAAAACCCTATCATGAGTCTCATTAGCAATGTGATTGTAAACATTATCATCCACCCATTGCCTAATAAAACCACAAACTTGTTGGTGTTCAAAGTTCAAACTCCCATTCTTCATCTGTTTTAGATTCTGGTTTTTGTGTAGAAAATACGAGTAAATTTAGATTTTTTACAAACAACAAATCCTTCATTTTGCCCTTCTATAGATGGTAATTAGTGCCATTCAAACTTATCATCCTAGTAGAATTATTTGCTTCCATCTTTCAAGCAAGTTATAACCAAATACCCAAAACTGAGCTCTGATACCAATTGATAGGAATAAAACACACAATTCCCTACTTGCAAGAATTAGAGGAGCAACAATCCACTCACAACAAGTATTAACAATAGCGCAATAATACCCAAATAGCAGCGAAAAAATCACATAAACCAGAAATTAAAGACAAACTAATACACCAAGATTTTTAATGTGGAAAACCTCCTCAATAGGAGAAGTAAAAACCACGAGTCACCAAGACCAGGAAATAGCTTCACTATGATGAAAAATAGAGTACAAGAGAGTCACAAATTACTGCACAAAATGTGCATACAACAAGCCAAACAACCCAAGCTTCAAAGCTTACAAAACAAGAACAAGAAGATGAAAATACCACAAAAACAGAGCTGCTGTACGTGGCTAATATCTCCAGCTACACAGACATCGAATCGAAGATCCGAACCGTGGAAACAAAGAACCAGATGTGTGGAACACACTATCCAAATTTGAGCTCGATCCAACAGTTAACGTATCTGCAGCGACCAATTTACGGAGACAACTTTGTATATGTGCGAAAATGACTTTCTCTCTTCTCTTCTCTCTAGTGTTTGGTGTTTTTCTCTCAAATGAGACCTCTCTCACTCAACCCTAACTCACCTCAGCCACTTCAACTATTCATAGGCTTGGATACTTACATTTGGACTTTTTCTCCACATAGGAAGGGAGCCCAAAAAACCCAACAACACTCTACTATACAGATTGAAGTTGTATAGAGAGAGAGTATAAATTCCTTTTATAGTTATTTTTTATTATTTTATTGATGTTCAAAATGTGGGTCCTAGGATTTTCAATCTCTCTTTCATCCTATGAAAAGAAAGATATGTAAACTTAGATTTTTACCATATAATTCACCTTGTTGGAGCCACTTTTCTTGCGACGTCGGCATAGTCCCTGACGCCGAAACACAACGTTCCTGGTTTGGCCATTATTTTCGATGTCCTTAGACTTAGAGCATTGATAGCTGAAGCAGATCCTTGGAGAGACCACTATACAATGATGCACACAAAATTTAAATCAAGAATGGTCTTTATTTTTTTGGACTTTGAACCAAAAGTAAAAAAGGAATAAGGAGGGCCGCATTCAGAGTCTGGCTTTCTAACTATCCAAAAAAAAAAGGAACAAGGACCATGACAATGTGGTCAGTTCAATATACATTAAAGAAAACTCCATTGTTTCCAAAACCGCTCCCTCTATCTGTGTAGCATAACAATTGAACTAACTTATATGAGATATGCATGAAGTGCCACCAATAAGATGAATGTTACCGAACATTATAGTTTTTCAAGTACAGCTCAGCAACAGCAGCATGCATTGCGGCCCCTATTGGAAGAGCTTCCTCGTCTAGGAAGAAATAAGGAGAATGTGGGGAGTAAGTTGCTCCCACTTTCTCATTTCTGATTCCAATGCTATACATGACTCCCGGAATCACTTCTTGATAGAATGCAAAGTCTTCGCCTGCCATCACTCTCTTGGCTGCATGCACATTTCCTGGACCGAGCAGAAGTTGGCCGACTCTTTCGACATGCTGATGCAAACCTTTGTCATTGACTACTGCAGGATATGACGGGAAGATTCCGTCTTTGAAATCAACATGCGCACTGCATCTGTGCACAGCTGCCTGTCCCTCAATAACCTGCAAGTGTATTTCCCAACAACAAATGTTGAAACAACTTTTTCAGAACAAGACCATTTAGGATAACCTACACCATTCTCCATTGAGATTAAGTGATATTATACACAACCCTTTGATTTGTCATGCCTATAATAATTACCTGAAGGAGGATGCCAAGTGTCACATAATCCAAATCTTGGGAGAGGTTAGCGTATACTTTACAAATGCATGGGTGTCATGTTTAATATCATCTGACCGTAAACAGAGAAGTACCAACAAACCCAAATAAACTGCATTAAAATCTAAACCGATGCGGGAAGATGAGCAAGCAGAAGATAAGGAGGTACGTTATGTGTGAATTGCTATGTGGCTAAAAGTCGCAGATAGAATCGGAGATTTGTTGCAAATCCACGTTACTAGGCAATAGTTAATTGGCTTCAATTGAATGCCAGATTATATACTTATTGGGAAAGTAAAAACATATAGAATGCCATAACTGAACATTGCAACAGGTAGCAAGAAATACCAATTAAGACTATTCAGATGACTTTATGCTAACTGTAGATTCTTCTATGAAATAAAGATACACCCTCTTCCTCTGCTCACTTGGAAAAAAGATGCAACTCAATAAGAATATAAGGGAAACCAACCCAAAGCTGATTTTTCCTAAACCACAGAGATAATGGAAAATACAGATGAATAGAACTGTGCAGAAACTTGTTAAAGTTTCCAAATTGGCTATGAGCATACCTCTTTTATTCGCTGTCTAAAATGGTGCAACCCTTCAGTTGTCTGAACCCTCAGAGTGCCTCCAAATTTTACATGAGATGGGATCACATTTAATGCAGTCCCACTTTTGACAAATGTTATTGATATTACCTGTGGCCAACATATAATGGTCAGAATTCATTTACATTTTTACAAGCTTTTCTTATCATCTTATGTGATCGCTATATGGCTGAAACTTGAAAGTCTTTACAATTGAAATAGCATAAGCCAGGACCTGTTAGAGGAACAATGTTTTCTTTTCACTGGACCTGTAGGTATATCCATTGCTTAACTGAGATTTGAAGTGATGGCATCCGATTCAAATTTGTTGCAATTTAATGTTATTGATAGATCTGCTTTTGAAAGTCAAGATAGAGATTAGTACATACTAGACTTTGAAGGGGGTCACTTTCCCTCGAGACAAGCTGTTGCAGTGCCAAAATTGCAAATGATGTAGCCAGCAACGGATCCACACTATGATGAGGAAATGCGGCATGACCGCCTATTCCTACAATTTTCGCCTCAAAGCTGCATCCGGCAGCTGTAAAAGGCCCTGCAATAGATGCTATTGCTCCGGTAGGTGTCAAAGCATCAATATGAACACCAAATATTGCTTCTGCATCTTGAAGACCTCCATCTTTTATCACTTGGTTTGCACCTCTAGCTCCCTCCTCAGCAGGTTGGAAAACAAACTTCACAGTTCCCTTTATACCAAATAAGTAGAAAAGTGTTTCAAGTAAAAGATTTTGAGCAGACCCGCAAATACACAAACAGAAGAAAAGTATACTGACATCTTTCTTAACTTGTGTTAAAATGTCACGTAAAAGGAAAACTCAATACCTAATATCCAGATTGAGTAATGCTAAATACTTCTAATTCAAAATCTCACATCTATTGCATAGTGATGGGATGTTGGAAACTGTTAAGTTCCAACACTGAGAAACTTGTTAACTTTCAGTATAGCATTGTAACCGAAAATTGCAGCAAAATGAGAGTCTGAGAAGAACCTGAAATTGATCCTTGCGCTGATTGAGCAACTTTGCGGCACCAAGAAGCATTGTGGTATGAGCATCGTGTCCACAAGCATGCATTCTGCCTTCAATTTTACTCGCATACTCCCACTTAACAAGCTCCTAATTTAATTAACCATCTCCAAACATGAACCGAAGTCAAAGATACAAAACACGTTAGAAGTCAAATCAAGAAGATACTTACCTGCAAGGGAAGAGCATCCATGTCAGCACGAATAGCGATGACAGGACGAGAACCATTGCCAACTTGGGCAACGACACCGGTCTTGGCGAAGGGGAAGTTGTAGTGTATTCCAAGAATATCGAGTTCCCTGCGAATAAGAGCACTAGTGTTGTGCTCTTGGAATGCGAGTTCGGGGAATTGATGAATCTGCCTTCTCACCAAAACCAACCAGTCTTTGTCGTTGCGAGCAGCGCTTAGGATCTGTTTGGCATAGAGTTCATCCTCTGAGGTGAACACAGCTGAAGTGGGCGAGAGAAGAAGGAACACGACAACAGCTACAAGAGGATCCATAGTTCCAGGATTTACTCGTGTTTATGAGTTTTGAATCGGAGACCAAAACAATACTATCATTATCAATTAGGCAAAGCATTTGCTGGAGCTATGACCGTCACACACAGTTCCATGGTGCTGTCTAAAATTTTATGAACCTCTCCCATTTTATAATTTTTGTATTTATTTATTGGCAACCAAATTGAAATAACAAAAAAAAAAGAGTCACATGGGTCTATTCCATTTGTTTATGGTGAAGGATAAAGAGACAAATATGTACGTAAATATAGATATTCTGTGGGAGCTATTGTTATTGTGATAACTTACCGAAAGTATGTTGAAGGTGGTGTAGCCGTGTAGCATGCACTTTTGTTGTCAAGAGGAGCAGTGAGGCAGCAGAGAGGGGTGGAGATGGCTGGCTTGGGTTGGACTCGACCATGTGGTTGTGGGAGAAGTCCAGTAACGGGAATGAATAGGCCTTTTTGGGGTCTGAGCATGGGTGAAACTGGGCTGTGGACTGTGGACTGTGGTTTTCCTTGTCTTTATCATTTTGTAAAAAGGAATATTATGTCTACCATAAACAAAGGGAAATTACGTGGTGTGCACAAGAAAAGAAATCCAACAAGGCCAATGAGCCTTTGCTCACATGATATATCTCCTCTTTCAATTTCAAAGATCTCGGGTTCAACTTTTACCGACTGCAACTGAGGAGAAAAATTTAATAAATGAAGTATGTGGATGTATGTTGTACCTAAAATTGGAGGTTGTCCAATCCACCTGACCAAAAAAAAAAAAAAAAAAAAACCC
>NC_029794.2:93228291-93269820 GCF_000816755.2 Arachis ipaensis
GTATTTATATCAAATAAATTATTTTAAAAATAAAATAGTTGTTCCGAGGGTTACTTGAAACACTTATTTGGGCCTGATTGTGATGTCCAGATCTCTTTAGATGCCAGCGTCCGACTTGATGTGTCGAGGTACCGCCTATCCGAGTTCTTCGTGAGGAGGTGGGGATGATACCTGTAAGAGACTCCGATGCTTAAGTTAGCAAGAGTTTTAGACAGGTTTTTAGTAAATTAGAACGTGAATTATATATGGGGGTGCCAGTGTATTTATAGTAGAATCGGTGACCACCTTTGTTGGGATAGTTCAATCTTTTCTGATGGATAAGTGTTTCCTTTATCTTGGGAGTTTGTTCAGATCTACCTGAAGTATGATAGTAGGAGAGATTTCTGGAGGCAGTTACCTGCTTTGGGCAGGTAGGGCTTTAGCCTCTTTGAGTCGGTGCCCGACCTCTTTAAAGAGGTCGGACTTACTTGTGAGGAACACTTTTATTGGTGGACCTTTTTATCTTATTGGGCCTGGCTTTTATTTATTAGGTCAGGGTATAAACAGTGCCCCTGCTTGAGTTCGGATCCTTTACAAGTCGGACTTAAGCATTTCATGGCTTCTGTTTGCTAATGTCGGGCTCAAACACTTCGGGTTACCCGACGTGTTTGAAATTTTGAACGTTAGTTCTTTAATGATAGGCGAACATTGCACGACAGTTTTCCCTCAAAATCCACGCACGTTTAAATACAAGATTTGTTTGTTTTTATCCTTTATAAAGGTCTTTTTAGCTCTTCTTCTCCCTTTTTCGTTGCTTCTGAGAAAACTGCTCCCTTTCTCCTCACAAAGAACTTCCCTGTGCCATTTCGATCACTTTTGCTTCTTCAATATTTCTTTTCTTGGTCTTTGAAGAATTTTGCTGCTTTTGACGTGAGGATCGTCTGCGTTTGTGCTGTTTTAGGCGTGTTCTCCTTCTTTTCCACAGTCTTCGTTGAGGTTGGTCTCATTCCCCTTTTTGCTTTTTTAATGGAAAAAAGTTTGCTTCTGACTTTCTTTCGAATTTGATATTTGATGTGGAAAGCTTTGAAAACGTAAGCAAATAAGGATTCTGCTTTTGCACCACTGTAGTTATTACCCTGTTGGCTGTGCATTGTATTGCCCGCTTTGATGTGGTGTTTGCATAGGAGAGGCACCATTTGGTTGTTCTGTGGAAAAAATTTTGAAAAGAGTAGCTTTCTTTTGGCTTTTGTTGATTTGTCCGACCTGTTTGGGACGACATCTAACTTCTTGTGGTAACATTTTTTTTCTTTACTTTGAATTTGTAGGTGTAGCCTTTATGTCTCGCCGTGTCATTACAAATATATCGACTAAGTCTCTCTTAGTCTTAAGGTTTGGGTAGATAGTACTGTTCTTTGCTGTGTCCCTGTGACTGATAGGGAGTACTGTGATGAGTTTCGTAGGCATCAGAGTATCTGTGAGAATAGAGAGGATAAAAGAAACTATGTGTTAGAGCCACCCGACCCAGAGGAGAGAGTGTGTTTCCCCCGTTTTAGAGGAATCTGAGCGACCTTTCTTTTATGCCTACGGTTGCTTTTTTACCTGGTTAGGTGTCCGATTTCCCTTCTCAGATTTTGAAATTGACGTGTAGCGATCTAATAACCTTGCCCCTACCCAACTGCACCCAAACTCTTGTACATTTTATGAAAATGTACCAGCTCCTTATAGCTCTACAAAGAAGTCGGGATGGGTGTCCTTCCGAACTGTACAAGGTCGGAAGATTGTTTATATCTTTGACGATTCTTTCCATGATTTCAAAAATCACTTTTTTAAGGTTCGAGGTGCTGAAGGTGCCTGACCTTTCTTTCTACCCGAAAATCAAGAACCCCTTTTTCCTTTGTACTAGCAAGATACCCTTACCACCCTTAGGCGTAATGTAGCCGAGTTAGATGACGTGGAGAGGGGTGTCATAGATTTTCTGTTGGATACTTGGGTCAAGATTCCCATTTGGATACAAAAAGATTTTTGGGAGACCCCAGCCTTCTGAAATCCAAGCTCGGTAGCTCCCTCCTCCTTTACTTTTTGTATTCTATTATTTGTAATTGTCTTTTCTAAATGCATTCTATTTTGTTTTGCAGAAAATATGGCCCCGAAGTCGGCTATGAGATTTCTTAGGAACACTAAGAAGACTGTCATGACTCGGAGTCTTCAACAGCAAAAAGAGGTCGGAGCAGGATCATCTGTTCGATCTTCGCCGAGGAAGTCGGGGTAGGGTCCTTCGGGACCACAGGTTATAATTCCAACTCCTCTTTCCAAGCTCATTCCCTCTGAGCCTTCCTCTCCGTCCCCTTCTCCCACTGAGCCTCCTTCCAAGAAACAGAAAGTGGACAAGGGGGAGAGCATTTATACGAAGATTTTCAATGCCTTGGCCTGGGGGGAAGAAAATCTTCTCCCTTATCACCACGTAAGTATAGATGACGTGGCAATTTAGAACCACCTTCAAACTCTAGCACGTGGAGGTCTCCGTATAGTTGAGGTTTGGGCCACTCTTGCTAAGGAATTAAGGAACTCTCCTATACAAGCCATGACCAGTGCGTTGGTGGCTGCCCGAGCTGACGTGGAGAGGTTAAGTGAGATAAAGAAGCAGTTGGAATAGGAGAGAGAAACCTTGAGGGCTGACCTCAAGAGAGCTCAGGAAAGGGTTACCAAGTCGAAGGCCTCTGTTGCCTTGGCTGAGGTGAAGGTGAAGAAGTTCCAAGAGAGCTATACCCCATGTTTTTGGGGAGAGGTTGGCTCTCGAAGAGGAGTTGGAGAAGCAGAAGGAGAAATACGCTGACCTTGAGGAGTCAGCTACTTTGGGGATGGACGAGATGTTCGAGAATCTCGAAGCTCGGGTCAAGGTCTTAGCTCCGGACCTTGATCTTTCTCTCTTTAGCACGGACAATATTGTGGTGGATAGCAAGATTGTCCGAGCTCCAGACGAGGATGTGCATCTTCCTTTTAATCTGAAGACCTCGGAGCCTCAGGTCGGTCAGACCTCCACATCAGAAGCCCAACCCAAAGCTGCTATTTTGGAGACCTTTTCTTCGGCTCCCGGGGTTGTTTCGGTCGTGCTAGTTTCCATGCTTCCTCCTTTGCCCAAAAAAGACAAGGCCATTGGTGAGGACGTCGATCCTCTCTTTGGCGAGATTTCTTAAGTACTTTTATTTTTATTTTTAAATTTCTGAAATGGCCCGACCTGTGGGCTTAGAACACATTAACTTTCTGTAATAGTTTATAGTTTTCTGAACACTTTACCTTTTTCTTTAGTTGTTTTTCACAACTTTTTATTGAAGTAATGATAAAAAAATTTGTCTTTTAATGTTACGCAGCTCCTTTTAGGTTTTTGTAGTGGGGTATAATTTGCTTTGATCTTGGGGTGTTTAACAAATTTTTTGAAAGTTTATTGATTTCCTTTTATAGATCCGACTTCGAGTAGTCGGCATTTATCAAGTTACTTTTACAGCTCATTTTTTATCCGATCTCTTTCGAGGCTGCTTTATATGAGTTGTTTATATAACTTCTTACGTTAATTTGTACCTCGTCGCTTTATCTTGCCGACCAATTTAGGTCGGAAAATAATTTTTTGCGGTTTAACGAGCTTAAATTAATGCATTTAGGATAGGAAACTTTTAAAGAAAGAATTAAAGCAGGAATTTTTATTAATATTTGAGAAATTCCTTTACAAAAGCATACCAGGGGCGTGAACACCCCTAGCTCTCATGTTGGTGCCTCGTTAAAAAACCCTTGAATTCAGGAAAAAGAGTGCACCAATTGAACGAGGTTGGCTACTTAGTTGTAGTATTTCTTCAGGTTACAAGCGTGCCAAGACCTCGGGAGCTCCCGCCCTAGGAGGTCAAACACTTTATAGTATCCTTTGCCTAAGACATCTGCTATTTTATATGGTCCTTTCAAGTTTGCAGCTAACTTTCTTTCTCCCGACTTCTGTGTCCCGATGTCATTTCGGATCAGGATAAGGTCGTTGGTGGTGAAATTTCTCTTAATCACCTTCTGATTGTATCTTAGAGCCATTCTTTGCTTTAGAACTTCCTCTCTAATCCGAGTTCTTTCTCGGACTCCGGGGAGGAGGTCGAGCTCTTCTTTCTGAGCCTGGAAGTTAGCTCCTTCATTGTAGAATATGACCCTTGGCGATTCCTCGGCCACTTCTATAGGTATCATTGCTTTCATTCCGTAAGCAAGTCGGAAAGGTGACTACCCCATTGTGGAATGTGAGGTAGTCCGATATGCCCATAAGACTTGAGGGAGCTCGTCTGCCCAAGCTCCTTTCGTGTCTTGCAACCGGCGTTTTAACCTGGCTAATATGACTTTGTTGGCTGCCTCAGCCTGTCCATTGGCCTGGGGGTGTTATACCGATGTAAACTGGTATTTTATTTTTAGGTCGGCCACCAAGTTCCTAAAGGTTGAGTCTATAAACTGGGTCCCATTGTCCGGGGTGATGGAGTGGGAAACTCCAAATCTTGTGACAATGTTCTTATACAAGAATTTTCGACTTCTTTGAGTAATGATTGTTGCTAAGGGTTCTGCCTCAATCCATTTAGTGAAATAGTCGATTCCTACTATGAGGTATTTGACTTGGTCTGGTGCTTGTGGAAAAGGTCCTAGTAGATCGAGCCCCCATTTTGCAAATGGCCATGGTGAGGTAACACTATGAGCTCTTCAGGAGGTGCAACGTGGAAATTATCATGTTTCTGACAAGGTGGACATGTCTTGACAAACTCGGAAACCTCCTTCTATATGGTCAGCCAAAGGAAGCCGGATTTAATCACTTTCTTAGCCAATGACCGAGCTCCTAAGTGATTTACACATATACCACTATGTACGTCCTATAGGACTTCCTTTGTGTTGGAAGTCGAGACGCATTTTAAGAGGGGTGTTGAGATCCCTCTTTTATATAAGACTGATAAACCACTATTTTACCGTTTATTTTGTATTGAATTGAGTGGATTTTATCCATTAGTCTCACATTTATTCATATAAATTACATGTTTTACATTTTTCTTCCTAATTTTGTGCTATGATTGAAAACATGCTTCTTTGGCCTTAAATTTGCTAATTTTAATTCTCTCTTATTACCATTCAATGCCGTGATATGTTTGTTAAGTGTTTTCAAGGTTTATAGCACAAGAATGGCTTAGAGGATGGAAAATAAGCATGCAAAAGTGGAACGAACACAAGAAGTTGAAGTTTTGAGAATCTGGTAGCAATGCGCACGCGTGGACGACGCATACGCGTGACAGAGCATCACGTGCTGTAATTACAGAAAATGCTGGGGGTAATTTCTGGGCTGCTTTTGACCCAGTTTCAGGCCCGAAAATACTGATTAGAGGCTGCAGAGTGAAGCTGGAAGGGGTCATTCAATCATTAACACTTTCATTCACACATTAAGTTTTAGATGTAGTTTTCTAGAGAAAGAGGCTCTCTTCTCTCTCTAGGTTTTAGGATTTTTAGTTTTATTTCTTCTCAAATTCAGATTTCTACCTTGCTTTAATTTAGTTTTCTTCTACTTTTATTTGTTCTAGTACCTTAGTTATCTTCTCTTGTTGATTTCTTTCACTTTGTTGCCTTCATGTTATGCACTCTTGCTACTCTTGATCTTTATTAATGCAATTCATATTTTTTATGATATTAATGCTTTCTTTAATTTGTGTTATTGATTCCTTGCAATTGTTGGTCTTAGATTTTACATTCTCTTATTACTTTTCTATGCTTTTATTTTGTACCTACCAAGTGTTTGATAAAATGCTTGATTGGATTTTAAATTAGATTTTTGTATTCTTAGTTTGGATTGAGTATTTAGAGACTCTTGAGTTATCAAAAGTCTTTTGTTGAATGGTAATTAGAGATTGCCGGTTAGCTTGAACTTCACCAAAACTAGTCTCTCACTATGAGTTGACTAGGACTTGTGAACTCAAGTTGATTGTATGCACTTGACCTTCCTCCCTTGGTTAGAGGTTAACTAAGTGAAAGCAATTCATATTTACCATCACAATTGACGATGATAATGAGGATAGGACTTCTAATTCTCAATATTTGCTAAGAGCTTTCTTAGTTATTAGTTTATCTTTCTCGCAATCTATACATTCTTGTTCCTTATTTCAAAAACCCCAAAAATATACTTTTCCATAATCAATAATAAACTACACTTTTCTGCAATTCCTTGAGAGACGACCCGAGGTTTGAATACTTCGGTTAATTTTATTGGGTTTGTATTTGTGACAAACAAATTAAACTTTGATGGAGGATTGTTGTTGGTTTAGAACTATACTTGCAACGAGATTTTATTTTGAAAATCTTTATCGACATTTTTCCTCTGTCAAAGACATTGTAGACTAGTGTGTAATTTTGTGCCTCTTTTATGAGCCTTCTGGCTTCCTTTTCATCCTTGGGGAGGATGTCGAATTTGAGGTAGTTGACTATAGGAGTCATCCACCCTAAATGTTGATTGGATATGGTCAGTGCTTCTTCCTTTTTTGAGATAGATGGTGAAAGTAGAGTTTCTTAGATAAGGCTTCTATTGTCGCCCTGGCTTGGTGCTGGCTAACTTAGAAATGACATTAGCTCGGGCGTCGAATTCCCGGGCTATGTGTTGAACCTCACTTTCTGAAAAGTGTGTTAGCTGTTCTTGGATTTTATCCAAGTATTTCTTCATAGTGGGGTCTTTAGCTTGATAGGTACCATTAACTTGCAAAGTTATTACTTGCGAATCACTGAACACTATCACTTTTTTCTACTTCCACTTTCTTAGCCAGTTACAAGCCAGCAAGTAAAGCTTCATATTCTGCATGGTTGTTGGAGGCAAGGAACATAAACCTTAAGGATAGCTCTATCTGAGTTCCTTGATCACTTTCTACGATAACACCAGCTCCACTTCCTGCTTTGTTTGATGACCCATCTACATACAAACTCCATATGACAGGATTTCCCGGGCTTTTAGTGCATTCAACGATGAAGTCGATTAGATATTGTGACTTAATGGCTGTCCGAGCTTCGTACCTTAGGTCGAACTCAGATAGCTCCATCGCCCACTGTTGCATTCTTCTAGCCAAGTCCATTTTTTGTAAGATGTGTTTCATTGGTTGGTTGGTACGGACTTTAATAGTATGAGCCTGGAAATAGGGTCGAAGCCTTCGGGATGTGAGAATAAGGGCATAAGAAAACTTTTCTATCTTTTGATAGTTAAATTCTGCCCCTTGTAAGGCTTTGCTGATGAAGTAGATAGGTTGCGGCCCCTTTTAATCTTCTCGGATCAAGGCCGAAGCTATAGCTCGGCTTCCTACTGACAGGTATAGCACGAGTTCTTCCCCTTGAATAGGTCGAGTAAGTATAGGTGGATGCCCCAGGAATGCTTTAAAAGTCTTGGAAGGCTTGTTTGCATTCTGGGGTCCATTCGAATTGCTCCCCTTTCCTTAGGATTGAGTAAAGGGGAAATGATTTCAAGGACAACTCGGCCAAGAATCAGGATAGAGCTGCCAACCTTCCGTTTAGTTGTTGGACCTCTTTAACACAAGTTGTGCTCTTCATGTTGAGTATAGACTGGCATTTGTCCGGATTTGCTTCTATGCCTCTTTGGGTTAACATGAAGCCTAGGAACTTTCCAGCCTCTATTGCAAAGGTGCATTTTGAGGGATTTAGCCTCATTTCATGCTTCCTTATGGTGGAGAATACTTCGGAGAGGACGGACAATAGTGCCACGTCCTCTTTGGTCTTAACAAGCATGTCGTCCACATATACTTCCATGAGTTTTCCTATGTGGGTGGAAAACACTTTGTTCATCAGTCGCTGGTATATATCTCCTGCGTTCTTTATTCCAAAAGGTATTACTATATAACAATAGTTAACCTTTGGAGTTATGAACGAGGTCTTTTCTTGGTATGGCTTATACATCGGGATTTGATTGTATCTCAAGTAGGCATTCATGAAGGACAAATATCTGTAGCCTGAGGCAGAGTCGACCAGAGCATCAATGCTGGCGAGTGGATAAGGATCCTTTGGGCAGGCTTTATTGAGATTGGTGTAATCAACACACATTCTCCATTTTCCGTTTTGATTTTTCACCAATACGACGTTGGCTAATCACAGTGGATATTTTACCTCTCTTATAAATCCTGCTTATAGCAAGGCTTGTACTTGCTCTTCTACGACATGTGTCCGCTCTGGTCTAAGCTTCCTATGCTTCTGCTAAACAGGTCGGGAACCAGGGTACACTGCAAGTTTATGTGACATCAGGTCAAAATCTATGCTGGGCATGTTGGAAGATTTCCAGGCAAAGAGGTCAGAGTTTTTCCTTAACAAGTCAACGAGCTGTTTCTTCAGGCTCTCCTCTAAGTTCGCCGCTATGCTCGTTGTCTTGTCAGGGTAGTCTCTAATTTGTACCTCTTCAATTTTGCCTTCGTTTTGAGGTTGTAACTCTTCACAAAATCAGACTCCCCCTAGCTCGATGGTGTTGACCTCTTTGCCCTCTGGGTTGCCTTTCAAAATAAGGCTCTCATTATAGCACTTTCTTGCTTTTTCTTATCTCCTTTAATGGTGGTGATCCCTTCAGCTGTAGGAAACTTCATACAGAGGTGAGGAGTAGAGACAATAGATGCAAGTCGGTAAAAGGTTGTCCGACCTATTAGAGCATTGTAGGCCGAGTTTACGTCAACCACGATGTAGTCGATGTTTAGTGTCTTTGACCTGGTACCCTTACCAAAAGTGGTGTACAAGGAAATGTAACAGAGAGGTCAGATTGAGGTATCTCCCAGTCCGAAGAGGCTGTCAGGGTATGCCTTTAGATCCTTTTCTTCCACCCCGAGCTTGTCAAAAGCGGGTTTGAACAAGATATCAGCCGAGCTGCCTTGGTCTATCAAGGTTCGGTGGAGGTTAGCGTTTGCCAGGATCATAGTTATCACCACTGGGTCGTCGTGTCCTGGTAATATTCCTTGAGCATTGATAAACCACTATTTTATGGTTTATCTTGTGCTCAATTGAGTGATTTTTATCAACTCTTTACCCACTTATTCATACTATTTTCATGGTTTTACGTTTTCCTTTCTAATTTTGTGCTATGATTGAAAACATGTTTCCTGGGCATTTAAATTGCTAATATTAATCCTCTCTTATTACCATTAGATGCCTTGATATGTGTGTTAAGTGATTTCAGAGTTTATAGGGCAGGAATGGCTTAGAGGATGGAAAGGAAGCATGCAAAAATGGAAGGAATACAAGAAGTTGAAGGAACTGCAAGGCTGTCAGCCTGACCTCTTCGCACTCAAACTGCTATAACTTTAGCTACAGAGGTCCAAATGATACGGTTCTAGTTGCGTTAGAAAGCTAACGTCTGGGGCTTCAATTTAATATATAATTTGTCATAGTTTCCCTGACGATAAGTAACGCGAACGCATGGTCTACACGGACGCATCGCAGTGGCGAAAAAACCAGCGTGTTTGAATTCGAAAACAGCGAATTCTGGGTTATTTTTGACCCAGTTCTTGGCCCAGAAAACACATATTAGAGGCTATAAAGTGGGAAAATGCATCCATTCACAATCATCAGCTCATAATTCATAATTTTTAGTTTTAGATGTAGTTTTAGAGAGAGAGAGGCTCTCTCCTCTCTCTTAGGATTTAGTTTTAGGATCTAGGATTATTTCTTCTTCATCACAGGTTCAATGTTCCTTTAATTTATGTTTCTACTTTTATTTTATTGTTTTAATTGATATTTATCTTCTCAATTTAGCTTATAAACCTTTCCATGTTATATTTGAATTTATGATTAGACGTAATTTGATGTGTTTCAGATTTATGAATGCTTTTAATTTAATTTAGAATTTTCACTTTTGGCTTTGGTTGAGTCATTGGAGACACTTGAGTTATCAAACTCATTGTTGATTGAAAATTGGAATTCTTCAAGAATTAATTCGAGTTCCACTAACTCTAGCCTTTCCCAAGGAAAGACTAGGACCTGAAGAATCAAAATTAATTCATCCACTTAACTTACCTTCATAGTTAGAGGTTAACAAAGTGGGAGAAAAATCCAATTCTCATCACAATTGATAAGGATAACTAGGATAGGACTTCCAGTTCTTATAACTTGCCAAGAGATTTTATTATTGTTAATTTATTTTAGTTGTCATTTAAATTACCTGTCCCTTATTTTAAAAACCCCCAATTTACAAAACTCATAACCAATAATAAGAACAAACTTCCCTGCAATTCCTTGAGAAGACGACCCGAGGTTTAGATACTTCGGTTATCAATCTTAAAGGGGTTTGTTACTTGTGACAACCAAAATGTTTGTAAGAAAGGACTTTTGTTGGTTTAGAAACTATACCTGCAACGAGGATTTATCTGCGAATTTCTAGACCACGCAAAAGTTCTCTCTTCAAAATGGCGCCGTTGCCAGGGAATTGTAAATGTGTGCCTTATTATTGGTTATTGTAAATATTTGCTTTTTACTTGTTTATTTGTTTTTATTTTTGCTTTTTCATAAATTAAGAGGTTATTGGTTTTTATTAAAATTTTTTCAAAAATTTGATCTTCGTGTTCATCTTGATCTTCAAGTTGTTCTTAGTTGTTTTCTTCGTTTTGATCTAAAAATTTTAAGTTTGGTATCATTTTATTATTTTTCTCTTTCCTCATTAAATTCAGAAATTCAAAATTTAAAACTCATATTTCAAGGTTTCAAATTTCAATTTTGAAAATCCAAATTAAAAAAAATTTAAATTCAAATTTCAAATTTCAATTTTCAAAATTCAAATTTAAAAATTTAAAATTCAAATCTCAAATTTCAAAATTTAAAATTTTAAAATTAAATCTTTTTCAAAAAAATCATATCTTTTTTAAAATCTTATCTTATCTTATTTCAAAAAATTAAATTTCAAATTTCAATATTTAAATTCCAAAATTCAAAATCCAAATTTTAAATTTTAAATTTAAAAATTTTAAAAATCAAACCTTTTCAAAAATTTAAATCTTTTTCAAATTTTTATCTTATATTGTTGACTTTTTCAAAATTCAAATTTCAAAATACAAATTTCAAATTTCAAATTTCAAAATTTAAAATTCAAAATTTAATTTTCAAAATTTAAATAACCTTTTAATTTAAATTTGTTTTTATTTTCGTTTTTACTTTTTATTTGCTACTATGAACTCTCACCCCTTTGGCTATGAGTCTAGTTACAATTATGTTGCAGGAAGAGGAAATTACAATGAGAACAGACATCAAGGTTGGAACAATCAAAGATGGGAGGAGCCACAAGGATTTGATCAACCCTCATGGCAACAACCACCTCCAATGGACTACCAAAAAGCCCCGCCATATGCTTATGAACTATCTCCTCAACACAACTTTGAACCATCATACTCACAAGCCCCTTACCACCAAACACCCCCATATGACTCTAATCCACCACACCAACCACCATATGAACCACACCCAGAACCGCCACCTCAATATTCACCATCTCCATATCCTTATCAAGAAGAACCACCTTCCTATTATGAACCCTTTCTCCAAAATAATGAACCCTCATACCCACCCCAACCTCCAATGGATGACAGACTTCGTGTTATTCTTCAAGGGCAAGCGAAGATACAAACGAGTGTACTGGAACTCACTGCTGCCTTAACTGAGGTAGTAAATTTAATAGCTTCCCGACATCTGAGCACTCAAAGTACTCCCATGGCTACATGTGGAGAATCAAAAGAAGAGCATAGCATGAAGGAGACACTAGAAACTTCGGTGGATAATGAGAAACATGGCTTTGTATTGGAACAAGTGGAGGAAGCCATAATAGTTGCAGAGGAAGAAATGGTTGAAGATTTAGGAGATGCAGGACCTCCATGGCAAAGTCAAGTTATAGAGCCTCCTTCAAAGATGTTTGAAATTGATGTTGAGGAGGGTGTACAACCTCCAAGGCATATCATGGCTAAATACTTTGAAGAGGTTGATCAAGAGATGGAGATTCAAGAAGAAGAAGCACAACCTCCTATGCCTTTGGTAAGTGGTGAAGAAGAGACTGAATTGGAAGAAATCCACCAAGAGGAAGAGGTTGAAATTGAAGAAGCTTGCAAGGAGGTGGAAGTTGTCAAGGAAGAATTCAAGGGAATGGAGCTGGAAATCACCTTGCCAATGCTGTTGGAGATCTCTCCCCCAAAGCCATCATCATCCATTCCTTCATTCAAGTGGGTAAATATTTCATCTCTAAGCTTAATTAGCTCACTTGAATATGCTTTACTTGAAACAGATGGTCAGCTTAGAGCTCTTTGTGGCATTAAGCGTCAGAGGGAGATGGTTAGTGGTAAGAATTGTCATGCAAGGTTCAATATGGTTGCATGCTCCAAACTGAAGTATCATGGTTGGAAGAATACTAAATTGTATGGGTCTAGGAAGCTGTTTGGATGCCTCAGTGAGAATTCAGATTGCTTACCACCTGGTTGTAAGAAAGATGGTCAACAAGAAGACGGGTGCAAAGGCAAGGTCTGGGACCCCGGAATTCAGTCTAGAAATCAACACTCTTGGGGCCTTGTCACTTGCTTTAACCTGCTTGAAGGCTTTCTGCGCCTAGTTTGGGACTCCGGAGGCCATTGGATTCACAAACATTGGTGGAGATTTCTGGATGAGTTCAAGCACAAGCCACCATAACAAAGGACTCTAACTAAAAGTGCTAGGTGGGAGACAACCCACCATGGTATGATCGTTCCTTTTTTTTATTTTTATTTAGTTTTATTTGTTTTCGAGTTTTATTTTACTTTATTCTATTGAACCTGGAATTATTCATAACCTCCATATCAGCATTTGCATTCTGCATTCTGCATATTGCATACTGCATCCCAAAAAAAAAAAAAGCACGCACGCGACGTAGCAGCGTCGCTAACGCGTCCGCGTCACAAGTGCATTAGGAGAAAAGAAAAGTGAACAGAGAGTCACGCGAGAGCGTGGCTGGAGGCGTGCCTTTGGCACAAATTGATCCACGCGACCGCGTCGCTGACGCGTCCACGTCATTTGCGAAAAATGCCTCCCACACGTCCGCGTCACCCACGCGAACGCGTGCCCTGAAAATCGACGTAAAAAGGGTGTATGGCAGCAAGTTGTGATGGAATGGGGCTGGACTCGTGCTGGAAGCCCAAGCCCTCCCACGCGGCCGCGTCGTTTTCCAAAAATGGCCATCCACGCGACCGCGTCACCCACGTGACCGCGTCACCCAAAAATTTGGCAAAAGAGTTTTGAACAGAGAGTTGTGCGAACGCGAGGCTGCACTCGCGCCAATCGCACAAATCAGGCCACGCGATCGCGTGATCCACGCGTCCGCGTCACCTGACCTTATCGCGCACCACGCGACCGCATCACTCACGCGTCCGCGTCGCCTGCGCCGCACAACTTATCCAAATCAGTGCCAAAAATCTTATCTTTTCTTCCCCAATCCTAATTTTTCCTCCCTCCTTTCTTACTTACTTCTTCTTCCCTTCTTTCCCTTCTTATTCTTCTTATCTTTCATTTTATTTTACTTAATTTATTTGCATATTTCCTTCATTGCATCTCAATTTTGCGCATATTTTTATTTTCTTTTCTAAATTAGTTATTTTTCTTTTGGTGTTAAAATTTTCTTATTTAACTGTTGCATCTTCTCTTGAATTATTTTGGGTGCTTAGTGACTTGTGTTATTCTGGTTAGGTAATATTATTTAAATCAATGCCAATCTTTTATACCTGTATTACTTTTGCATTGACTTGAACTTATATTATCTTTCCCCACCCACTCTCTTCCCCATTATTGTAAATTTTTGCACTCTTGATTTGCCATGTACTTCTACTGTTTTTTCACTCGCATGTTGTAGCTACCATGTAATTGAGACCCTTATTATCTGGCATTAACACTCATATCTTATTTATTTTCTATCTTTATTTTGGGTTACTTTTTCTTTTTTTTTTCTCTTCTTTCAGGATGGCCACCAATAAAGGAGAGGAAAAGCTTCTTAATGGGGAGACAAACAAGTCCATCTGCACAATCTCTAGAGAAAAGCATCAGTTGGAGCCACCCATCCACTTGTACATCTTAGGATGCACCGAGGATGGTGCAATATTTAAGTGTGGGGAGGTCGATATCGATCTCCATGGGTTAGTTACTCTTCTGCCTCAACACCAATGGTTTATTTTCCTTGTTAGTTGTTGCATTTACATGTTTGATTGCATATCTGTTTGATTTTGTGCATATTTTACCACTTGGTTGAAGAAATATTTTTTTTTCAAAAACTTTTAGAGCATTTCACTAATTTGAATAAAATTTAATGTTACACTTGTTTGAAGAAATATTATACTGGAACATGGTTTAGAGCTCGAACACACAAAACCTGTGAAATTTTTTAGCCTATTTGAATTGGTTACATTTTACCAACCAATATTTTATTTTTGGTGTGTGTTTTTCTCTCTAAAATTGTGATCTTTGTCTTGCTTAATTCTATATTTCCATGGTTTGATGTATGCATACACTTACATGATTGAGGCCTTTGTTTCACTGAGCTTACATACCCATATGGCCTTACCCTTTCATTATTCTTTGCAAACCAATGTTGAGCCTATTATACCCATTTGTTCTTTACTTTAGCACATCATTAACTCTAAGCGAAAAATAATAATGTCCTTAATTTGAATCCTTGATTAGCTTAGACTAGTGAGAGTGCTCATGAATTAAGTGTGGGGAAGTGAATTTGGAAACATTTGGTTTGAGAATTGAGTATGTTAGAATTTTCTAAAAATGTGAAAGAAATGTTTAGGACATGATTCATGCCCCCATTACAACCCTTAAAAGACCTCTTGATATATGTATCTATGCATTAAATTTATGTTTATTGTTAGATGAAGAGCAAGCCTTAGAAAGCAAGGTTAGTAGAGAATTGAGAGAATCGAACCTAAAACACTTGAGTGATTAGAGTGCATACACTTCCAGTGAGGGTTCGATGCTCGATTCTTTGTTCCTGGCTTTCATGAGCTATTTTCTTCTACAGGCCTATTTTTACTTCATTTTTATGATTTGAATTAGTGAAATCCAGATCATATTTATTCTTGGAGAACTTATTTACTTTTAACCAAGTAGGTAGAAACATTCTTCATGTAGTTGGATTCATATAGATAGGTTGCATTTCATACATTATACCATTGCTCTTCACCCCTTTATAGCTTCTCTTGAGCTTAGCATGATGACATGCTAATGTTTAAGTGTGGGGAGGTTGATAAACCACTATTTTATGATTTATCTTGTGCTCAATTGAGTGATTTTATCAACTCTTTACCCACTTATTCATACTATTTGCATGGTTTTACGTTTTTCTTCCTAATTTTGTGCTATGATTGAAAACATGTTTCCTGGGCCTTTAAATTGCTAATATTAATCCTCTCTTATTACCATTAGATGCCTTGATATGTGTGTTAAGTGATTTCAGAGTTTATAGGGCAGGAATGGCTTAGAGGATGGAAAGGAAGCATGCAAAAATGGAAGGAATACAAGAAGTTGAAGGAACTGCAAGGCTGTCAGCCTAACCTCTTCGCACTCAAACGGCTATAACTTTAGCTACAGAGGTCCAAATGATGCGGTTCTAGTTGCGTTGGAAAGCTAACTTCTGGGGCTTCGATTTGATATATAATTTGTCATAGTTTCCCTGATGATAAGTGACGCGAACGCGTGGTCTACGCGGACGCGTCGCAGTGGCAAAAAAACCAGCGTGTTTGAATTCGAAACCAACGAATTCTGGGTTGTTTCTGACCCAGTTCTCGGCCCAGAAAACACAGATTAGAGGTTATAAAGTGGGAGAATGCATCCATTCACAATCATCAGCTTATAATTCATAATTTTTAGTTTTAGATGTAGTTTTAGAGAGAGAGAGGCTCTCTCCTCTCAGGATTTATGATTATTTTTTCTTCATCACAGGTTCAATGTTCCTTTAATTTATGTTTCTACTTTTATTTTATTGTTTTAATTGATATTTATCTTCTCAATTTAGCTTATAAACCTTTCCATGTTATATTTGAATTTATGTTTAGACGTAATTTGATGTGTTTCAGATTTATGAATGCTTTTAATTTAATTTAGAATTTTTTCTTTTGGCTTTGGTTAAGTCATTGGAGACACTTGAGTTATCAAACTCATTGTTGATTGAAAATTAGAAATTTTCAAGAATTAATTCGAGTTCCACTAACTCTAGCCTTTCCCAAAGAAAGACTAGGACCTGAGGAATCAAAATTAATTCATCCACTTAACTTACCTTCATAGTTAGAGGTTAACAAAGTGGGAGAAAAATCCAATTCTCATCACAATTGATAAGGATAACTAGGCTAGGACTTCCAGTTCTTATACCTTGCCAAGAGATTTTATTATTGTTAATTTATTTTAGTTGTCATTTAAATTACCTGACCCTTATTTTAAAAACCCCCAATTTACAAAACTCATAACCAATAATAAGAACATACTTCCCTGCAATTCCTTGAGAAGACGACCCGAGGTTTAAATACTTCGGTTATCAATCTTAAAGGGGTTTGTTACTTGTGACAACCAAAACGTTTGTAAGAAAGAACTTTTGTTGGTTTAGAAACTATACCTGCAACGAGGATTTATCTGCGAATTTCTAGACCACGCAAAAGTTTTCTCTTCAAGCATCTTCTTTAGTGAATGAGATGGTAGGCAAGTTGGTCATTTGGTTGTCTTCCCCGACCTGATATACCTCCTTGAGATGCCTTTTCGTGATAATTTTGATGTTCCTCCTCCTGCAAATCCACCATTTATCACGTGTACATGTCGTTCTAGAGTGTGAGGGGGCGTTCTGGTCGTCCCCCTTCTTCATCCCGCCTTCTCTTCCTCGGGTCATCTGACTTATCGGCCAGATATCTGTTAAGTCGGCCTTCTCTGGTCAACTTTTCTTTGACATTCTTCAAATCGTAGCATTCATTAGTGGAATATCCGTAGAGTTTATGATACTCGCAATATCTCAGGATCAAACTCAAGAAGAGGTCCCTTGTTCCTGTTCCTGCTTATAAACAGTCAGAAAACAAGAAAAAGTGAGAATCTCTACGTCAGAGTGAAGAGAATTCCCAATGACGTAACTTGAGTAAAAGAAATAAAACAAAATAAATTAAATAAATAGAGCAAAAATTTTTGAAAATTAATAAGAAAAACTGAACAAAAATTTTGAAAATAATGAAGAAAATAGATAGGAAAATAAAATAGATAAACTAAGGAAACACCAAACTTAATTTCGAAATTAAGGAAAAAATGCAAACAAATTAAAACAAAGAACATCTAATCTAAGAAATCAAACAACGGGTAGTTGTCAATCACAGTCAATTCCCGACAATGGTGCCAAAAACTTGATGTGGATTTCGAAAGCCACAATTGAACCGGTAAGTGTACCGGGTCGTATCAAGTAATACCTTAGGTGAGTAAGGGTCGATCCCACGAGGATTGATGGATCAAGCAACGATGATTGATTGATTAACTTAGTCAGACAAGCAAAAAAGAGTATTTTGGTTTCTAAATTGCATAGAACAATAATCAGAAGATCTAAAAAAGCAAGTAGTAAACAGATTGTGAGACTTATATGAAAAACAGTTAAGGTTTTGGAGATATTTACTTTTCCGGATTAATAGTTCTTACCAACTACTCTAATCCTGCAAGATTCAATTCATGACAAACTTTAATTGATTAAACCCTAATTTCTTAGTAATTTAATCTCCTCTAACCTAATCAACTGCAAATTCTTTGGTCACTTAATTTAGATTAAAGGTTTAAGTCCAATTCTAGTTTATTAGCCACACAAACCCTAAATACCCAAAGATAAGATGACTATATGTCACGTATCACATTAAGTTCAGGTAATGAGAGAATTATGAGGAATTACGTCCAAGTTGTTATTCAGGTGAGTTAATTTTTCCAAGAATCAACAAGAATTCAAGTAGAAAAAGAGTTATCTTCCAATATACTCTAATTCCTAAGATGAAGAATGGAAGTAATCATTTAATGTAAATCAGTGCATTAATTAAAAGTAGAATGACAATAGTATTAATCCATTAAAATAAACAGAGCTCCTCACCTTAACAGAGGGGGTTTAATTGCTCATGGCTTAGAGAAAACTAAGGTTCTAAAATTGTGTAAAGTGCGAAATGAGAAAGAGAGGGCGGAGAAGAGAAGAGCCCAAAGGACTGAATCTTTTTCCCTTTTATATCTAACTTAATTGATTTGAAATTAAAATAAAATAATAACTACTAAAACCTAAAAGATTGTGTTTTGTTTTAATAATAATAAAAAAATAGAAAATAAAATTAATAAATAAAACTAAAGCCAATGAGCCCTTCTTTGAATTCCAAATATGTGCTACTGGCCTGGCGTTTAGCGCCGCTGAGGCAGAGGTCTTTGTGGACGTTAATGTCTTCCTGGTGCTAAACACCAGACTCGACGTTTAACGCCACTAGTGTGTGGTTCTGGGCAAGTTTTACGAAGCGCCTGACGCTAAATGGCAGGACGTGGCGTTTAGCGCCAACTCTACAGAGGGCTTGCACAAGATACGAGGTGCCTGGCGCCAAATGCCAGGTAGCGGCATTTAGCGCCAGCTCAAGAAAATCCAATTTCCTCCTTTTTCTTCTGCACGAACTTTGTCAAACTCGCCCGAATTTTTTTTGAAATCAATAAAATCACAATACGTATCAAAGTAGCATCCAAACAGGTCTAAATTACTAAAATCTCATAGAAACTCAATAAACTTCTATCTAAAATACTAAAAAAAATATAAAAAAGATGCTCACGCATCAATTTTATATTTTGGGTCAGGATATAAATAGATATTTTAACGAGAAAAAATCTGAGGAATAAAAGATACTTTAATGCTAGAATCATTAAATATTTAAGAAATTTGAATATAAAATATTAGTAAATAATTTATAAACATAAAAATTATAAAATTTGTTGAGATATAAAAGGTACGTTTTTTTCACTAAATTTATCAATTATAAAGTTTGAATTAAAACAAATAAAATGAGATACAATAACTCATAATGTAGAATAAAAATCAAATGATAGCATAACAAATCAATTATCCATTCTCGATTTGACCAATAGTTAAGCAATAATCAAATTCAGAAAGCTTGTTTCAACCAAAATATCTTATGAACATCATTTCATTTCACCAGTTATATCAAAGGAAAAAAAAATATTCAATCTTCAAATTTAACCCATCTCATAAATGCTTCCAACACCTTCAATCACCACATCACTGGCAAGGGTGAATGGTGGACAAAGATGGAGCAGCGGCCTCTAGAGGACAACAATGTTACAACTTACACGGACGTACGTGTGTCCTAATTGTCATACCAAATAAATTAAAGATCTTTTTAACAAAAATAAATCACAACCATTCATCTTTAATACGAACGTGTCAAAGCTAGTATTACAACGTCGAACTGTCCTTAAATTAATTGATGTTGCTCTACAGTCTACACTATACTTTTCAAGGTGCCGTTGCACTCCGTACATTAATTAATTAATCCATTGTTTGATTTGTTTCTTTCTTGCTACTTATATCCCTTTCAAACACCACATCCACGTTGCTTATATGTCACCTTTCCTCATTTTCTATCAAAAGTCTTTACTTACCAAAATTGTGTTATGGAAACCTGACACAAATGAAAGTTTATTTAGTACGCTTATTTATTATGACGGTTAAAATTGAATGCCATGTGAAATGTTTGAAGTTAACTGACGAACTTAAACTTATAGTGTGTCGGTTAGTTGTAACTTGTAACTGTTTTCCCTAAGATTGATCAGTGTCGTTAATGTGTAATAATAACTAACAAGTATATGAACGCACGTTTGGTGTTGTCTTGTACTGTTTGTACTTCACCTAGTGATCCACATTATGAGGAAATCACATAATTCACAAATCTTTTTTTTTTCAGAAATTATTTTTTATATGGATAAATATATGATATTTTTGTTGTATATTGCTATTTGGAGTCTTTTGCACACAAATAGAATTGTCAGAGAGATTGACACAACACACACCCTGTATATTGTATATTCAGCGAAGAAATTCGAAGCAGAAATTCGCCATATGTCAACCAGTGGGACAACACGGACCTGCATGTTGAAAGAACAGTAATTTCTCGTTTAGTTCCAAGACACTTTTACTTCTGATCCATGGCCACGTGTCGCACTCCATGTACACGCAGACATGCACCCTACGTGTTGAGATTCTCAAAATCCATTTTAGTGCGTCCATCGCCACATGTCAAGCAACAGACAACACGCATCCTGTGTGTTGACCCTGGTCTCCATGCACTCGACAGGCGCCCTCTCAGAAAACTGCAGCATGCAACTATACAATGGTGCCTTTAAAAGGGGAGGGGGGAGGCAGAGCTTTGTCTTCAATATTTCTCATTTTCCATTTGAACATTTCCAAATCTGAAGGTGATTGCGAGAGTTTAAGAGTGGAAGAAGGTGATTGAAGAAGATAAATTTTGGTAAGAGTAAGTAGTGTGTTTAGTAACTATGGTTCGTGATTATACTAATGTAGTAGAACACGTTATTAATTATTTGAGACAGCCTAATGTGATAAGTTTATTATCTTTGTTAATTTAATGCTTAGTATTTAGAATTATAATATATTATTTTTAGTGTGGTTATTTTAGTTGATATTATTAGCAGTTGTAGTAAGTTAAATAAATTAAATACTTTTTGTTTATTTTTCTGTGATAATATTAACAATTTTAATAATATTAACCCTAAACCAAATTATCTGTAATTATTTTTGCATTAGTTTTTCAAATTTTATGTAATTATTTATATTTTATTTTCTGGATATAATTTTGATTTTAAATTTTGGACGACTATGAAATTGTTTTCTATTTTTTGTTTTCGGCTGTCCTGTACCAGGCTAACAGGAATCTTCTAATGCATAAACTTGATCCATAGGAGATGTGGCATCCAACGGTTGACCAGACCTTACGAACAATAGAATTCTACCATGTCTCGAGAGTGGGACAGATCAGAAGGCATTCTGCCTTGCTATCTGCTATTGTGAAAATGTGGAGGCCGGAGATTCATTCTTTCGTAATGCCGGCCGGTGAGGTTACAGTAACACTGGAGGACGTGTTACACATATTTGGTCTACTAATTGATGGAGAGGTTGTGACTAGTTGGACCGATAGAAATCAGAACTTCTTGGTCAACCAGAGCATGGCGATTTTCGACAGCGAACCTGTTGTGAGTAGTTCATATAAAAGTTATATAAAGCTGGCCTGGGATTTTCCATATCTGAGACACATAACCTCTAGACACTTGGGAGTCTGTTCAGCGATACGTTAGGTGCCACATCTTCTGTCTACTGGGAACCACCTTCTTCGTGGATAAGTCGACAACATATGGCCACGCAAAGTACCTACCACTGCTCTAAAATTTTGAGCAGATCAGCACTTATAGTTGGGGGTCAACAACTCTCGCACATCTTTACATGTCATTGTGTCATGCAACATGGTATGATTCCAAGGATATGGATGGCCCGCTTGATTTGTTGTTTGTTTGGGCGTGGGAGCAAATGTGTAACACCCTACCACACAGAGTCTTATATTTAAGTCATAAAATTGAGGTGACAAGGTATTATGACCTCTAAAAGTAAAAATATATATTAATAATAGTTGAAAGAAATTTATACCGAGAAGCCTTTGAAGAAAAAATAAAACAAATTGTTAAACCGAAAATCGCAATACTCATGTGAACGTTAGCGTAAAACAAAGAGGATAAGAGTAGAGCAATATATATATATAAGAGGTGACTTCCAAGGATACGGACAGCAAAACTTCTGACTTAGTTAGCGGAGTTAAAATCAATCAGAGCATATATATATACATACATATACACAAGGATAACCCAAAATACTGTTTCTAACACTTGTTTCTTCAAGTCAACCTCTATGAGGGACAAAGCATAATATATACATAATGGAGAGATAAATGTATCGATATATATAATATACTAAAACATAAACCCAAAACTCAAGAATCCTTCGCTGACAGATGCTCCCAGAATGCCTCAGCGAGGTGCCACTTGACATGCATCTGAAAACCACAAAATATGTATGGGATGAGAACCGGAGGTTCTCAGTATGGTAACGGTGCCCACATAACTAACATATAAGGTCCCAGGAAAGTTGAAGGTGATCCTAGAACTTCCGACAATAGATTCAAACTTAAAACTAACATTTTAAACCATAAACAGGGTGAGGTATCTAAGGCTCCATATCAAACCCTAACTTAACCCCTAAGCTCATCATCCCTTTCTCTAATCCTCCGAAACACCGATGTACAGACAAACAAAACAGACAAGGCAAGCACAAGTAGATATTCAAATATAGAAAATAAGCATAGATATTCAAATAAGCAAACCCAAGTAATGCAAAACCAAACAAGTCACATAAATGTATATGATGCATGCCTTTCCTACTGGCCGTGAGCTCACTTGTCAGTTACTTTGCCAGAACCCGACACATCTGGTAGCTAACCCAGATATCATCCTCTTGAAAATTGGTGGGCGGTACACCACCACGAACCCCACCTGGCAGGCGGTACACCACCACGAACCCCACTATTGCGAGTGGTACACCACCACGAACCTTGCAAGATCTCCAATTGGAAAACAACACACACACATGGGCGGTAAACCACCACGAACCCCACATAACATTCTCTTTAAAAACATGTGGGCGGTACACCACCACAAACCCTACACAACATTCACTTTTAAAACCTTTGGGCGGTACACCACCACAAACCCCACATACATCTCGACGCTGGGCAAGCGGTAAACCACCACGAACCTTGCCAGGTCAAGCTCAAAACGAATTTCATTTTCAAATTCATTACAAATTATTCATTCATTAAGGCCAAATTAATCATATACATATCATATTTCTGTACTTCTCATTCATAATTCACCATTAATCAATCATCCAACCATTTCAGTTCTATATCACAAAATCATCATCAATTATCTTATACCTCATAAACTTAGAATTCAACTCATACAAATTCATATACTCATCATCAATATATCATACATTTCTATAAACCTCATTACTCAACACAATCACCCTCAATAACTCATCAAGCATTTCAACAATTCACTCAACAAACTCTAACACAAGTCACTAATCCACAACCACACATATCAATAATTATTCACCTCAAAATCACCAAGCTTCATAAATACGACAAATATCAGTCATCAACAGCATCAACAATCCAATCTTATCTTATGGTTAGCTAACCTAAGTTTTCACGTTACATTATATTTTAATTACGAGAAACCGAAACTGAAACCATACCTTGGATGATTCCTCCCTAAGCTCGAAACACCTCAATCATCCACTGTTTCTCAAGCTCCAAAACTCCAACTCCTTACCAACTGAATTTCCAACTCCCATTATTCAAGTTCAAGCTTCCAATGTCCACCAATTTAACTCCAAAACACCCAATTCAATCTAATACAATCCAAATTCACTATAATTAACAGAGTTTTCTAATTAATGATTCATAGAGGGTTAAGTGATTTTTTACCTTATCCACTCAAAATTAGGATGGAATCTAACAATTATCCACCGCTAGAGTATCCCTAAACCATCAAAATCACAAAATCTCTCAATTTCCAAAACCTAAATCACGAACTGAAAAGGGGAGAACTGGATAAAAATCATGATTCTATTACCAAATTATTTCATATTTTTTGTAGAGAATTTCAAGATGAACGCGTGGCCGCTAACGGCTTGTCAATCGGATTCCCGGATCAAAAGTTACAGGCGATTGAAAATCGAAGTGAATAGTAACTTTCTCTTCTCTTCTCACCACCGTTTTCTTACTCTTTCTCTCTCTTGCAGTGTGTTTCCCTTTTTTCTTGAGGGGAAAAGTCGCTGAAGCCACTTATATAAGGTGAATGGGTTGGGCCTTAAGCCCAATATGGGCCTATTTCAACTCGTTTGGTCCGTTCGACCCAATTGTGGGCCAAATCTTTTAAAATTAGTTTCAAAATTCACGTTTTAATTAATTCTACCCCAATAAACTATAAAATTCCATTTTTTATTTTCTTTTATCAATGATTAGTTTATTGGCTAATTATTTACTAATTTTGTGGGTTTTACAGAATGTCCTTTCTTGTGCCCATTCCAAGACAGCAGCTTGCATCGGCTGATATACCGGTTGCACGCAGGTAACAGTAGATAATTTATTGAAGTTTGAAACGTATTTTATTTATGTTTTACTGGCAATATGTAATTTAAACTCTGTTATAATGTTGTGTATTGCAGGTGGAGTCATCATCCACGAACCAGGGCGTGGATGTCGAGGAGCACGGCGTCTATTAGGCATGACATAGACAACATGGAAGATGTCAGTATCAGTATTAATTTATAAGAATAATTGATGGTATTAATACTCTAACTTAATCCATGCAATATTTTACAGTTTGTCTGGTGGCCATACATCGGCATCATCATGCCGGCCGAACTACATCAGCACCTTTATTTGTGTGACACAGTAGGGCCGTTGCTTTCATTCGAGTGTGTCAAATGGCATCCTGCGAACCTAGTGATTTGCTAGCACGGGTATGCACAGTCCCCCCTCTGCCGATTACTATAGTTTGTACCTTGGATTATTCTGGATGTACCTGAGGTTGTTGGAGTTCATTCCTTAGCAGCCACCCCAGCAGCCATATGGAGTGTTCCAGCCATTTTTTTATCGTCACCCATGATGAGCGGATATTTTATACGCTTTTTGGCATCATTTTCATATAGTTTTCTTTGTGTTTTATTTAAGGTTTATTATATTTTCATAGGTTTTAATGCAAAATTCACATTTTTAGATTCTACTTTGAGTTTATGTGTTTTATGGTGATTTCAGGTATTTTCTGGCTGAAATTGAGGAGCTTGAGCAAAAGTCTGATTCAAAAGCAGAGAAAGGACTGCAGATGCTGTCAGGATCTGACCTCTGTTCACTCAAAAGAGCTTTTCTGGAGCTTCATAAGTCCAAATGGTGCTCTCTCAACGGCTATGAAAAGCTAACATCCAGGGCTTTCTAGAAATATATAATAGTCCATACTTTTCTTTAGAAATGAAGGCCCAAAACTGGCGTTTAACGTCAGCCACCAGCCCTATTCCTGGTGTCCAGCGCCCACAGGGGAGCAGCTGGCGTCCAACGCCCAGGATGGAGTCCCTAGCCATCGTTTAACTCCCCTAAGGGGTACTAGCTCGTGGGAAACACTCAAGCTCAGCCCAAACACTCATCAAGTGGGCCCCAGAAGTAGATTTTCGCACTACAAGACTAGTTTATCTTATTTTTTGTAATCCTTAGTTACTAGACTAGTATAAATATAACAAAGATCACCATTGTTAAGGATTTTTTTATCTTTTCCCATTCGAATACTATTATGTACATTATGAGTCACTAACCTCCTAAGGTTAAGGTTAGGAGCTCTACTGAGTTTCATGGATCAATAATATTATTGTTTTCATTCAATATGTCTAATTCTATTCTCTTATGCAACCTTGTTCTTCATCTTATGAATTGAGGGTGACCCATGACAATCACCCTTATTCTACGTGGGTTTCGTGCGATTCCTGACCCGGATAGGGTTGAACTAAAACTAGAGATTATATTGCAGATTCTAATAGAGCATCTAAGCAACTTTGGATATGTGACATATAATTCCGTTGACTATAGGTGCGTGAGGTCTCTGTGGCACCAAGGATAGAGTCAGAGAAGCAGCACTTTCTGATCCGGAAGATCTGCCTTGTCTGTGGCACCTTGAGTAGGATTGTGAACGGAAGTGGATTGCTTAGAGCTTCATCTTCTGCTATAGTGAGAAACCTAGAGGTGGCTTGATGAGAGGACATGAGTCATCTCAATGTGGTGGATTGCTGCAGTGGAGGAGGTTAACTTGATGAGAGGACATGAATTAATCACTTACAGCTGCCATTGAAGGAATCAGAAGGTTATTGAAGAAGACAGTAAGAAAAGTTAATCCGGAAAGACAAAGTACCTCCGAAGCCTCAATCGTTCTATCACCATTAAATTCTTATCTATCCAGTAACATTCTATTTATCTATTTTATATGATTTTCATGACAAACTATAATTTCTATCGGCCTAACTAAGATCTGCAAGGTATCCACTGCTTGCTTAAACCAACAACCTCCATAGGATCGACCCTCACTCACCTGAGGTATTACTTGGACGAACCGGTATACTTGCCGGTCTATCTGTGCGAATTCTGCGGAGCCAGTTTCGTGCACCAAGTTTTTGGCGCCGTTGCTGGAGATTGTTCGGATTTGACAAACAATCGGATTATCTTGTTGCTTAGATTAGGTACTTTTTACATTTTGTTTGAGTCTTTTATTTTCTTTTTCGAAAAAATAAAAAATTTTTCAAAAATCTTTTCGTTTCCTTTTGATCTTGATCTTTTTGTTTGAGTCTTTGTTCTTGTTCTTGTTAAAGTTTCGAACTTTCTTACTTTCTTTTCAAAGAATTTCAAAAAAAAATAGTGTTTTTTGTTTGAGTCTAGTATCAATTCTTAAGTTTAGTGTCCCTTGTGTGTTTATCTTTTTTTTTAAATTTTCGAATTGTTCTTGGTGTTCTTTCTTTGTATTCAAGTTGTTCTTGTTTCTTTTCTTGTTTTGATCTTAAAATTTTTAAGTTTGGTGTCTTTTGGTGTTCTTCTTTTTAGTGTTTTCAAAAATTTAGTCTTAGATCTAAAAATTTTAAGTTTGGTGTCTTTTGGTTGTTTTTCTCTTTCTTCATTAATTCAAAAAAATAAAAAATATATATCTTTTCTATCTTTAATTAAAATTTTCAAAAATTCCAAAAAATTTTCAAATTTTAATTTTAAATCATTATCTTATCTTATCTTAATTTCAAATTTCAAATTTCAAATCTTATTTTTTAAAAATCTTTTAAAATCTTTTCTTTTAATTTGATTCTTTCCTATCTTATCTTTCTTTTTAAATTTTAAAATTCAAAACTTTTTCAAATCTATATCTTATCTTGTTTCAAATTCAATTTTCAAACTTCAAATTTCAAATTTCAAAATCAAATCTTTTTCAAATCTTATCTTATTTTCAAATCTTTCTTAATTAGTTACTTATTTTCTCTTTCTTCTTTTTCAAAACTTCCTAACTAATTCATCTCTCTTCTATTTTCGAAAATCTCTTGCTTCTTTCTCTCTCTTCTTTTTTGAAAATCATCTATTTAATTTTCAATTCTTTTTAATTAATTAGTTTTTTTTAATTTAATTGATAAATAAAATAAAAATAAAAATATTTTAATTCTATTTTCCCTTGTTACTTCTTAACGTCCAATCTTTCCTACCTTTCTTCACCATGAACACAAACGGGAATGGTTCAAAAAAACTTTGGGGTCCTACATGGCCCTCACTCCTGACTTCTATGGGAGAAGTATTAGTATACCTCCCATTGGAGTAAGTAATTTTGAGCTAAATCCTCAACTCATTATTCTAGTGTAACAAAACTGCTAGTTCTCTGGACTTCCACAGGAAGAATCTACTGAGTTCCTGAAAAACTTTTACAAATTGCTGACACAGTACACACTGAGGGAGTAGATCAGGATATCTATAGACTATTACTCTTTCCCTTTGCTGTAAGAGATCAAGCAAAGAGGTGGTTAGATAACAAACCCATATCTAGTTTGAAAACATGGAAGCAGCTAGTAGACAAGTTTCTGAATCAATACTTTCCCCCAAGGAAATTGACCTAGTTAAGGCTGGACATCCAAGACTTCAAGCAAGAGAATAATGAATCTCGTCATGATGCTTGGGGGAGGTAAGAAGAATATTACAGAAATGCCCCACTGAAATATTTTCAGAATAGGTGCAATTAGACATCTTTTATTATGGCCTCACAGACATGGCTAGGATGTCTCTAGACCACTCTGACGGTGGTTCTATACATATGAGGATAACAATTGAAGAAGCTCACGAGCTTATTGAGACAGTTGCCATGAACCAGCATCTGTACTTGGCTGATGAGACTTCTATAAAAGGAGAGGTTAAGGCAGTATCTACTGAATCTAACTCTCCAGAACAAGATGGTCCATTGACTCAGCAGCTACACGCCCTTGCATAGCAGTTGCTGGAATTGCAAGAAGCCTTGCGAGAAACTCAAGCTTCTAACAGGAATGTAGAAGCCCAGTTGAGCCAAACAAGGTAGCAATTATCTAAGCATATAAAAGATGAATGTCAGGCAATCCAGTTGAGGAGTGGGAAAACATTAAATACCCAACCTCAGAGCAACAGAAGACCAAAAGAAGAAAAGTTGACAGAGGACAAACAGACTACTGTCCAAGACACCTCTATGGACGTTGCACGGCTTAAGAGGAATGTCATTGGCGTTCAACGCCAAGAAGGGGTAGTCACTCTCGGCGTTGAACGCCCAAAGGGGGGCAATATACTTGGCGTTCAATGCCAAGAAGGGATACCCACCCTTGGCATTGAACGCCCACAAGGGAACAGTGTTCCTGGCATTGAACGCCAGGAAGGGGGTAGCAAGGGCGCTGAACGCCCAACCAGGGATGGTCAGACACATGCAAATGCTGATAAGACCTTTCCTAAGCAAGCTACTAACCCCCCTTCCAATTCTGTAGGCATTCAACCTACATCAACCAAGGTTGATGAGTATAGGGCCAAGATGCCATATTCTCAGAAGCTTTGCCACGGAGAAAAAGATAAATAGTTTGCCCGCTTTGCGAATTATCTCAAGACACTTGAGATCAAGATTCCTTTTGCAGAGGCTCTGGAGCAGATACCTTCTTATGCTAAGTTCATGAAAGACATCTTAAGTCATAAGAAGGATTGGAGAGAGGCAGAAACAGTCCTCCTCATGGAAGAATGCAGTGCAATAATTCAAAAGAGCTTACCAGAAAAACTCAAAGATCCTGGGAGCTTTATGATACCCTGCACCTTAGGGCATGCTGCACAAAGACAGCCCTATGTGATCTAGGAGCAAGTATTAACTTAATACCTGCATCATTAATAAAGAAACTCTATTTAACTCATGAAGTTAAACCAACCCGCATATGTCTTCAACTTGCTGATGGCTCTGTTAAGCTTCCATCAGGCGCGACTGAGGACATGATTGTTAGGGTTGGACCCTTTGCTTTCTTCATAAACTTTGTGGTGCTGGAAATGGATGAGCACAAGAGTGCAACCCTCATTCTAGGAAGACCCTTTCTAGCTATAGGACAGACCCTCGTTGACGTTTAGAAAGGGGAAGTGACCCTGAGAGTCAATGAGGATGAGTTCGTACTAAATGCTATCAAAGCCATGCAGCATCCAAACACTCCAGAGGAATGCATTAGTGTTGACATCATTGATTCCATGGTGGAAGAAATGAATATGGCTGAAGGACTTGAGGAAGAGCTGAACGACATCTTTTATGATGCTCAGCCTGATTTAGAGGAGTCAGAGGAAATAAAGGAGCCTCTAAAAACTCCTAAGGAGGAAGACAAGCCTCCTAAACTCGAGCTCAAGTCATTACCATCCTCTTTGAAATATGCATTTCTTGGAGATGGGGATACTTATCCTGTGATTATAAGCTCTGCCTTAGAGCCACAGGAAGAAAAAGCACTAATCCAAGTGCTAAAGACACACAAGACAGCTCTTGGGTAGACAATAAGTAACCTTAAGGGCATTAGCCCAACCCGATGTATGCACAAGATCCTGTTAGAGGATGACGCCAAAGCAGTGGTACAACAACAAAGGCGACTGAATCCAGCCATGAAGGAAGTGGTACAAAAGGAAGTCACAAAATTATGGGAGGCTGGGATTATTTATCCCATTTCTGACAGCCCCTGGGTGAGCCCTGTCCAAATTATTCCCAAAAAGGGAGGCATGATAGTGATTCACAATAAAAAGAATAAACTGATTCCTACAAGGACAGTTACAGGGTGGCGTATGTGCATTGACTATAGAAGGCTCAATAACGCCACCAGAAAGGATCATTTTCCTTTATCATTCATAGATCAAGTGCTAGAGAGACTAGCAGGGCATGCATTTTATTGTTTCCTGGATGGCTATTCCGGTTACAATCAAATTGCAGTAGATCTACAGGATCAAGAAAAGACAGCATTCACATGCCCATATGGCGTGTTTGCTTATCGGTGGATGCCATTTGGCCTGTGCAATGCACCTGCCACATTTCAAAGATGTATGCTATCCATCTTCTCTGACATGGTGGAGAAGTTCCTTGAGGTATTCATGGATGACTTTTCCGTCTTTGGAGACTCATTTAACTCCTGTCTTGACCATCTGGCCTTAGTTCTCAAACGATGCCAAGAGACAAATCTGGTTTTAAACTGGAAAAAATGTCACTTCATGGTGACTGAAGGGATTGTTCTTGGGCATCAAATTTCGAACAAAGGAATAGAGGTGAATCAAGTTAGGGTAGAGGTAATTGAGCGGTTACCACCACCCACTAATGTTAAAGGGATCAGAAGTTTCCTAGGACATGCAGGATTCTACAGGAGGTTTATTAAAGATTTTTCTAAAATCGCTAAACCCCTGTGCAACTTACTAACTACCGACACTCCATTTGTCTTTGACCAAGAGTGTCTACAGGCTTTTGAGACTCTGAAAGCTAAGATTATCACTGCGCCTGTCATCTCTGCACCCAACTGGGACTTGCCATTCGAACTGATGTGTGATGCCAGTGACCATGCCATTGGCGCAGTTCTGGGGCAGTGGCATGACAAACTTCTGAATGTCATTTATTATGCCAGCCGTGTTCTAAATGATGCGCAGAAGAACTACACTACTACAGTCATTTATTACTTCCAGTGGTTTATGCCATTGACAAGTTTAGGTCCTATCTAGTAGGATCCAAGGTCATTATCTACACTAACCATGCTGCCCTCAAATATCTACTCACCAAACAAGACTCTAAGCCCAGGCTGATAAGATGGGTATTACTCCTGCAATAGTTTGATATAGAAATCAGAGACAGAAAAGGGTCAGAAAATTAAGTGGCTGACCACTTATCTCAGATTGAACCAATAGAAGGGACATCTCCTTTCTCTATTGAGGTATCTGAAACCTTCCCGGATGAGCAACTCTTTGCCATCTGGACAACACCTTGGTTTGCAGATATTGCAAATTACAAGACTATAAGATTCATCCCCAAGGAATAAAGTAGGCAGCAATCCTGGAAACTCGTTCATGATGCTAGATACTACTTGTAGGATGAACCATATCGCTTTAAGAGATGCTTGGATGGAATAATCTGCCGCTATGTATCTGAAGAAGAGGCACAGAAAATCCTATGGCATTGTGATGCACCACTATTTTGTGGTACATTTTGTGCGTGATTTAGTGGATTTCATCAACTTCTTTCACACTTATTCACATAAAATGCATAGTTTTGTATTTCCTTCCTAATTTTTCTTAATGGTTGAAAACAAGCTTTTTAGGCTCTAAATAAGCTATATTTTAATCTCCCTCTATTGCCATTCGATGCCGTGATCTGTTTATCGAGTGATTTTAGAGTTTATAGGGGAAAGAATAGTTTAGAAGAGGGAAAGGAAGCATGCATAAGTGGAAGGAGCATGAAAAATGGAGCTTTGGAGCATTGGCATCGACGCGCACGCATAGCCGATGCGCACGCGTGGGAGCTTGGATCTGGTTTGGCGCGTAAAAAGGGACGCATTCGCGCAGCTGGGAAAAATCTCATCGATGCATACGCATAGCTGACGCGTACGCGTGAATCGTAAAACCCACCGACGCGTATGCGTGACCCACGCGTACGCGTGGCGCTCGGCACGTGACTTCTTTAATGAAATCGTGGCTGGCAATTTCTGAGGAGCTCCAGGCCCAGTTTGAGTGGAATTCTTGAGGGAAAAGACCCAAGGGATCAAGGAATGAAGGGGGATTCACACATTAGACACTTTCTTAGCTAGTCTTGGAGTTTATGTTTCTAGAGAGAGAAACTCCAACTTCTCTCTAGGTTTTGGCTTGTTCAATTTCAATTTCACTTGGATCCTTTGGTTAGATCTAAATTTAATACAATTTTACATTGTTCTAATTTGTAGATCTCATTCTTCTACTCTCAATTTAGTGTTCTTGTTACTCTAGTGTTGTAGATCTTGGATGTGGATCTTGTTACTTTGATTTCTATTAATACATTGAGGAATTTCATGTTCATTGTTGTTAATTTCTTGATTGTTGTTAATTGTCTGTAGTAGATAGCTCTAGTTCAAATTCTCATCTCAAATTCATGATGTCTTTCATTATCGCTCATCAAGTGCTTGAGAAAATGACAACTATAGCTATGGAGTAGATCTTCACTCTTGGCTTGGGAGGTTGGGTAATTGGATACACTTGAATTGTCAATGCCTTTTGTTGATTGAGAATTGGAAATTGCTAATTGATTTGAATGACACTAACTCTAGTCTTTCCTTGGGATTTGACTAGGACTTGTGGACTCAAATTGATTATCTCCACTTGACTTTTCTTCATAGTTAGAGGTTAACTAAGTGGAGCAATAACCAATTCTTATCACAATTGTTGGAGGCAATGAGGTTAGGAATTCCAATTCCCACCCCTAGCCAAGAATTTTATATTGATTGATTGTCATTCACCCTTGCTTGATTTGAATTCTTATGTCCCTTAGTATCATTGTTACTTGTTCATTGTTTTAATTCAAGTCTATTTACATTTCTCATATTCAATCTCAAAACACCAAGAGAACTCCTAACCAATGATGTGCATCTTAAGGCAACTCCTAGGGAGAACGACTCGGGACTAATTCTCTCGGTTATTGATTTGAATTGTGGACACACATTTTTTATGTTTGATACATTATAGCTTGTTAGTTTAGACTATACTCACGATGGAATTATTTGGTAAAATTCTATACCGACAAAATATCGCGCATCACATTGCCATGGCTCCAATTATAGAGGACACTTTGGAGGAGAGCACATAGCCACTAAAGTCCTCCAAAGTGGTTTCTATTAGCCCACACTCTTCAAGGATTCCCAAGAGTTTGTCCGTCGATGTGACAGTTGCCAAAGGGCTGGTAATCTCCCTCATGGCCACGACATGCCTCAGCAAGGAATCCTAGAGATTGAGCTATTTGATAATAACTCACATGAGTGAGGTCGATCCCACATGGATTGAAGGATTGAGCAATTTTAGTTTAGTGGTTGATTTAGTCAAGCGAATCAAGTATTGGTTGAGTGGTTTGTATTTGGCAGAAACTAAATTGCATGAATTGTAAAGGGAGAGGGAAGAATTGCAGTAAATTAAAGAGAACAAGAAGTAAAAGTGTTGAATCTTAAAGAACAAGTAAATTAAATTACAGAAACTTAGATTGCAAGAAATATAAATAACTGAATATTAAAGTGTAAGAAATGTAAATTGCTTGAATTATAAAAGGGTTTAGGGAGCTGGGATTGCAGAAATTAAACAAGTAGAAGTAAATTGCAACAAAACAAAAGAGTAGAAGGTGAATTGAAGTAAAGTAGATCTAAACAGAAAAGTAGAAATGCTTGAGAAATTAAAACAGAAAGTGATGCTTAATTTGCAGCAATTAAAAGGATGTTGAAGATCTCAGGAGTGGAAGAGACTAGAAAACAAGTCTAGATCTCAAATCCTTCCTTGATCCAACAAGAACAATTGCAAAAGAAATAAAGAAAAATAAATTGCAGAAAGAGAAGAAGATGAAGCAGTAAACAGAAATGGAAATTGAATTATGCAGAAAAATAAACAAGAGATCTGAAGGTGAGATTGAAACAGAAGTTCTTCAATTCTCCACCCAAGATCAAAAGCAAGAAAACTAAAGAGCGCTCAAGCAAGAACAAGAAAGAAGAGAGATCAATTCCCCTTCCCAATTCTCTAAGATCTAAATTCAAAAATAAAAGCTAAAAATTACAAAAATGGAAATTCAAAGAAGCAAAAGAAAATTCCAAAGTCAGTAAAAAGCTCCTTTCTAAATCAAACTAACACCTATTTATACACTTCCTAAATTGGATCTAAGAATTTGGGTGGGCTCTAAAATTTGGTGAAGAAATTAATTAATTTGAATTTTTGATGAATTTTTGGCCCATGGTGCACCTCCCAGGGGAAGGTTTGGCTCTTGGCAAGAGCTTTGGCCAAGAGCTTTGGTTCCCTTTCCTTCCTAAAGTGCTGCGCGCCCTTCCCTTGTGACAAGAGAACAAAGCTCTTTGCAAGAGCTTGAAAGCTCTTGGCAAGAGCTTTACTTGTCCTTGAGGTCCCTGGTTCAAGTCTTGGGTGGAGCCTTGTGGAGTTAATTTCCTTGGCACGAGAGTAGCGCCCAAAGTCTTGCTTCCTTGAGGTGCCCGGTTCAATCCTTGGGGAGTGCAAAAGCTGCCCATTTTTCATGGCACAAGAGTAGCGCCTAAAGCTTTGCTTCCTTGAGGAACATGGTTCGAATCCCATGGAGTGAAAACAAGCCAATTTTGGCTTGTTTTTCTTGTAAAGTAGCGATTCACTCTCTCCCTTTGGTCATGGGTTCAAGTCTTGGTGAGTGCATTAGTGAGCTTTTCTTTCTTGATTTTCTTCAAGGCATGCCCGAAAAAGCTCTTGGCAAGAGTTTCAAAGCTCTTGGCAAGAGCTTGGCTTCTGATTCTTTGAAGGAAAGCTCTCCACAAGAGCTTTAAAGCTCTTGGCAAGAGCTTTATACCCTTGTTTCTTGAATGCATCCACACTTCTCCTTCTTTGAGCCACGCTTCTCTTTCTTGTGCCACGCTTTCTTTCTTTGCTTAGATCATGCTCCTTAGGCTATGCTTTTCTTATTTTTTTTCTTTTCTTCACCTACAAGTAATCAAAATAACCAATCAAAATATCACAAAATTCACAAAGCTTAAAATTCATTTAAAACCAATTAATTTTAGTTTAAAGTTCATGATTTTTCATCAATTAAAGGGTGATTGATTGATTCAAAGAGATCATGCAATTCCATTCCAAATTGCTTACTTATAATGCAAGAAAGTGCATAAAACCTAATAAAAACAAAGAAAAAGACTAGTAAAACTAGGCTAAGATGACTTGTCATCAACACCAGGCATCATTGGACATTTTGGTTCGTTGAAGCCATCGTATCCCCACACCCAATAGTCGAGCGAGTGGTTGCATCGATCCACATCTTGAGATCGATACAGGTCATCTAAATGTGCCAACAGAGGCTTCGAGCGGTCTTTACTTGAATGCGCCAACACGGGAGGTTGTTGATGAGTATATCCCTGGTCTTTTCGCTCATCAGTACAACCTACGGACAGATGTCTATCCACCGAACAGGTTTACTCTGTCAAGTGTTAACAAGATAGTGAACAAGGCGATGGGGGTTTTTTAAGAAGAAACTGTGAGCTGATTGATGCGTGAGCATCTTGATTCACCACTATTTTGTGGTACATTTTATGCTGAATTGAGTGGATTTTATCCATTATTCTCACACTTATTCATAGAATTTGCATGTTTTACATTTTCCTTCCTAATTTGGTGCTATGATTGAAAACATGCTTCTTTGGCCTTAAATCTGCTAATTTTTAACCCTCTCTTATTACCATTTGATGCCGTGATGCGTGTGTTAAGTGTTTTCAGGTTTTATAGGGCAGGAATGACTTATAGGATGGAAAGGAAGCATGCAAAAGTGGAAGGAACACAAGAAAATGAGTATTTCAGAAGCTGATAGCGACGTGCGCGCATGGGCGATGCATATGCATGACCAGTGCAGCAGGCAAGCGACGTGTACGCGTGGATGACGCGTACGCGTGACTTGGAATTCTTTCAGCGATGCGTACGCGTGGACGACACATACGTGTGACAGAGCGTCACGTGCTGCAATTTACAAAAAATACTAGGGGTGATTTATGGGCTGCTTTGGACCCAGTTTCAGGTGCAAAAATACTGATTAGAGGCTGCAGAGTGGAGCTGGAAGGGGATTCAATCATTCACACTTTCATTCACAATTAGTTAGGTTTAGATGTAGTTTTCTAGAGAGAGAGGCTCTCTCCTCTCTCTAGGTTTTAGGGTTTCTCTTTCAATTTCTCCATAGGTTCAGGTTCAATTTTACTTTAATTTAGTTTTCTCTTACTTTTATTTGTTCAAACACTTTAGTTCATCTTCCTCCCTTGTTATTTCCCTTTTTCGCCATTTTCATGTTTGAGCTATTGTTACATTTGATTTCTTCTAATACAATTTGTGTTTTCTATGTTTATTGTTGCTCTCTTTAATTGTTAGTCATTGATACTTGCAATTGGTTGTTTAGATTTAATATTCCTCGTTAGTTTTTTTATGTTTTTATGTTATGCCTTCCAAGTGTTTGATAAAATGCTTGGTTAGATTTTAAATTAGATTTTTATGTTCTTAACTTGGATTGATCAATTGGAGACTCTTGAGTTATCAAAATTCTTTTGTTGATTGGTGATTGAAAATTGCTAGTTGGCTTAGGCTTCACTAAATCTAGTCTTTGATTAGGACTTGTGAACTTAAGTTGATTTTGCTCACTTGACTTTCCTTCAATTGTTAAAGGTTAACTAAGTGAAAGCAAAAGGAAATTACCATCACAATTGATGATGATAATGAGGATAGGAATTCCAATTCTCAATCCTTGTTAGGACTTTTCTTAGTTGTTATTTTATTTCCTTGTTATTTACATTACTTATTTCTTATCACAAAAATCCCAAAAACGTTTTCCCATAACCAATAGTAAGTACACTTCCCTGCAATTCCTTGAGAGACGACCTGAGGTTTAAATACTTCGGTTAATTTTATTGGGTTTGCTTAAGTGACAACAATTTAAATGTTGATTGAGGTTTAATTGTCGGTTTAGAACTATACTTGCAACGTGATATTTTTGTGAAAATATTTACCGATATTTTTCCTCTGTCACATCTTATACCCATTTTCTGCTTATTTTCCAGTTAAATTTAGTTAGAATTTAGTAAGTTTAATTATATTTTGGTGTTAAAATCCTTTTTGGATGCTATTTTGAGTTTTTCTGGTGTTTTTAGTATTTCAGGTGAAATTCGGATCAATTTGGCAGAGTTTTGAACAAAAAAGAGAAACTTTGAAGCTGCTCCCCTGGGTGCTAAATGCCAGCAACCAACAAACTAAGGGGAGCTCTCTGCCTATGGGGGTGCTAAACGCTTGCAGGGTGTTTAGCGCCAGGGAATCCGAACTCAACCTCATCAAAGGAGCATCTTTTATGGAATTTAGCTTTTAGTTATTATCTTATCTTTTATTTTTGTAATTTTTATTTACAAACATAATCTTTTAGGTTTAGATTTTATTATTTTATTTTAGCTTCAAATCAAATTAGGTTAGATATAAAAGGAAAAAGATTCTCCCTTTAGGGAGATCTCCGCACTTCCGCACTTTACACTTTTTAGAACCTTTGTTTTCTCTGTAAGTCATGAGCCACTAAACGTCCTCGGTTAAGGTTAGGAGCTCTGTTTATTTCTACGTATTAAGACTATTGCTTTTCTATTTTAATTAATATATTGATTCAGTTTCAATGATTGCTTTCGTTCTTCATCTTATGAATCTGGGTAGAACGACAATATAACCCTTATTCTACATGTGTTCTTGTGATTCTCGACAGAGTTATCTCACTTGAACAACAACTTGAAAACAAATTCCTCCTAAATTACTAATTACTTGAACTAATCAGGATACATGACATATAATCCTCTTAGTTTCAAATATTTAGGGTTTCTGTGGCCATAAACTAGAATTGCTCTTAACCCTCTAATCTAAATTAAGTGACCAAGACATTAGCGATTGATTTGTGTTAGAGGAGACTAAATCACTAAGATATTAGGGTTTAGTGAATTACAGTTTGGTGTGAAACGAATATTGCATGATTAAGATAGTTGGTAAGAAAACTTAATCCGGAAGAATAAACAACTCCGAAGCCTTAACTGTTTTCTCTCATATATTTCACACACGTTTTATTGTTTGATTTCTAATTCTCTGAATTTACTATTTAATGCATTTTACAACCCTCAAAACACAACTTTCTGCTTGCTTGACTAAGTGATTCATTCGACCATTGTTGCTCAGTCCATCAATCCTCATAGGATCGATCCTCACTCACTTGAGGTATTATTTGGTACAATCCGGTGCACTTACCGGTTAGTTTGTGGGTATTCAAAATCCCGCATCACTGATTAGTCATACTTAGTCTATTTACTCTTTGTATTAGTTGCACTCATCTTCAGTTGAGTCGAACTCAGTATTATTTAATCTTTGTATTAGTTGTAATTAATTTTAGTCGATTCGAACTTAGTTTATTTAATCTATAAAATCATGAGCTTCAAAATCAAGAATCCAAATACATTAACTTAAAAATACATAAACTTAGAAATTCAGAATCCAACTACAACGAACAATTGACCTTTACAACTGAAAAGAAACCCTATGAACCACCACTATCACCAACCCCACTCGGTCCAGTACGTTGCGGACATTTACTACCTATGACCCTATCTCCTGCAAAGGCGACATACTCGGGGACCACGCATTTTCCGTGAATCTAATTTATTCAGATAGCGAGTCGATTTGGGATGACTTTTTGACATTCGTCTCAAGCCAGGATTCGCGACCATCGTCGCTCCTGGGTAATTAGGCCATGTCTCTGTGTCGCCCAACGGGATAAACTCAATTTTATAGACCTTGCAAATATCTGACATATTGTATACATCACTATCATACACCTGCCAATCAAGGAGCTAGTTAGCTTAGCACGCAATAACATGGCGACATAGAAGTCACTCCACCTAAAAATTCCCACAGTCGCATCTTCGTCATGCAAGATCAACTACTAACACTCTTCCGCTTGCATTTCGCGCACCTCAAACATCTCATTTCTTCTATCAAACCGGTGCATGACTATGTTTCCTGCATGCTGCATATTTGCCTTTATCCGCTGAGTGGCAAACTCAGAGTAACTAAAACCAACACACTTGCATTGGTGAGCCTCAGTACTCTTCCGCGTGAATAACTCATTTAACCGATAATAAGTGGCTCGGACGAGCACCAAGGCAGGATGCTCTCGACAAGGTTTGTCGTCATTTGACCCAATCAATGTCCCTCGTCAAATGCCAATACTTACTGAGGTAGTTCGATGTTGTCGCACCAACGAGCATATGCCTCGCCTCGTTCTTGCAACCTCTTATAGTTGACATTGTACTCCTCCACCGTCTTTTGATAACCAATGTTCACCATAAGCTTTTGCAAATACGGGACCTTGAATTCCCTTAAGATGTTGCTACCAATGTGCCAAATACAAAACATCTGCCATGCTTTCAACGGTTTCCAATCACTTGCGCTACGATTTACTCCTGCCCGGATTGACTCATGATGATTGGAGATTATACCCACGCCGTCTCTTCTTACAACATGCCTTCGTAAATTACTAAGAAAAAATTGCCACGCATCAGCAGTTGATGGCAAAAGCAATCGGCAAAATATTTTGATTCCCATCTTGCGCAACTGCAACCAAAAGGCAACCTTTATATTTTCCGTATAGGTGGGTGCTGTCAACTTGAACTAGCGGCTTGCAATATTTGAAGGCTCTTATGCATGGATTGAAACTTTAGAATACCCGATGAAGTATCCTAACAACTGCCACCTCTTCACTACCGTTATACAGGGATCGTGTTTCTATTTGGACTTGTGAACCAGGCATCTTCTGAACCATTGCGGAGAACCACAATGGCAAAGCTCCATAGATTCTTCCCATCTGCCGAAAATTTTTGCTATCGACTTTCTGCTTTGCTAACCAAGTCTTTCGGTAACTAATAGTGTAGTTGAATCATGCCTGGACTTCCGCAATTATAGATTTCACCTTTATAGATGGGTCGAATTCGACCAATGGTTTCATAGCCTCAGCAATCATGTCTGAGTCCAACTTGAAGTGATCCTGTTAGATCGTTCCCATGGAACACGTGTGCCTCCCGTTGTATCTTCGAATCTCCCAGCAAGTTTTCTTCTGTATCAAGCTGGCTCAGATAAGCCAATTGCACCCACATCCATAAGTCTTGCATTTTGCATAGAACGTCTGTAACTCGGGTTCATAACAATGTAATCGACTCCTCTAGAGAGAGTGTAACTCCGAATTAGCGTAATGACTGATTTTCTAGAACCGTATTCCATTCTGATCCTGAACTCCCCGTCCTCAGGATCAGCAACACCTATAAAAAGAATAAATTGTTGCTCATCGATCTGTCAAAACAAAATTTAAGGAAACATACTACCAACTGCTCACGTATCTATGTTCGCATATTCCGGAAACTCTGGTGCATGCTTGGCGTCAAGATCCAAGCTACGCATAAAAGGTGGAATGTCTATCAGTTGACCAACTGCAGGTGGAACCACTAAAGTTTCCGTGACTGCCTCACCTCCCCCATCGCTGTCCTTGTCCTCGTCACTGGCTTCATACGTAGCTTCGAACTCCTCGTCGCTATCATTGTTCATTTCTTCGTTACGCTTCAGTTTTGTCATCTTGAACATCTGGGTCATGTTGAACCTCATCTGCAGTTATATGTTCAAACTCAACATACAACTCATTCCTTGGATGTTGCACCTGAGTTTGCTAGTGAATATGAAACATCTGCTAAATACTTGTTTCGTCAACGATCGGCATAACCTCAAACTGTATCAGGCTGCCAAATATGACAACCGAACTTTGGTAGAAAATGTTGCTCACCCTCTTTAAAATATCACTCTCTATGCTCTGACAGAGCCTATACTGTAGTTCCGCAAACGTTATAGTGCACGGAACCACAAACGAAAATGTACTCTCACAAGCAAAGCTCACGCCCTCATATGTATTTCATATAACCTCACCATTGTGGTAAATCACTATATATATTTGATGTGCCTTCCATCATACCAACAGTAGAGGAAAACACCTCTCTCGCAATGTAGTAAGATAGTAAAGAGTTTTGGTTTTTATAGGTAGAGGACTCACCTTGCAAGTTTTGTGTTGCAAAGCCATCCAACTAGCGTTTGCCACGTGTCCAACACGCAGGGTGTATGTTGGCTTGAAGCTCGCCACTTGGATAACACGCAGGGCAGGGGCGAAGCTACATACATAAAAAGGGCTAATTTTAATTTTTTACATGTAAATTAAATGTAAATTTCAGTTTAGTCATCCTTTAAAATTTTATTTAGTCTTATTTTATTGTGTAAATATTTTTGACCTCCTTCTAATATTTCTTCTAACTCCGCCCTGACGCAGGGTGCGTGTTGCTGCTGATTGAGCCATATGTCCATCATGCAGCATGCATGCTGAGTCAGCATGTGACCTACATGTTGTACCTATTGTATCTGCAACATCTACTCACTTGTATATACACAAAAAAACTTCATTTCCAGCAAAAACTCGCCTCTTTTTTTTTATATTAAAATTTTTTAGCCTATTTTTTTTCGTAAAATATAATAATATAATAATTAATAACTA